>NW_028165724.1:0-27032 GCF_964263955.1 Coregonus lavaretus
GCCAGTCAGGTCACTACCACAGCAAAACAATGCAAAACTAGAGAACTACATGTTGTGGGAAAAGAGCAGACAGTACCACTCCTCTCCCTTGAAGATAGACTCTTACTCTGGAACAGAAAACTAAACAGGAGAAACAGGAGCTTTTCAAACGATGGTGGTAGACCACCAGTATGGTAATCAGACATGGACAAGACAGTACCGTCTCCAAATGCATCCAGATCCCCTCCCTAATCCCTCTTGCATCCCTCCCTCCGTCCGTCTACCCTTAATTCCCTCTCCAATAAAACCCAGCTTTTCTCTAACATTTCCCTTTTCAGGCCCGTCACCTACAGTCAGGGTTAGGTAATAAAGTCTTATCTATACAGAACAACACTTCATATTCTAATGAGTGGGTCCAGACAGCCAGCGTGGGATCTACAGAGGACCGCTCCCTATCTCTCTCTCAGAGACCCCAGGGAGAACCAGGAGAAGAGAGCAGGATCAGGCAGCCAGACAGACACGGCCAGCCTCAATAAAAGGGATTAACTAGCCACCACAGTGGGACCCTGAGAGGGACCATAGATAGAAAGTTTTACAGGAAATAAAAACAAAAATGTTGAAAAAATAAACTGCCTTTGCATCAATGAATCTCTATCTCTGTCTCTATACAATCTCTATACAGTCTCACAGACTGTCTCTTTCCCTCTCCCCTCCTTCCCCTGTCTCTCCTCTCCTTCCTCTGTCTCTCCTCTGTCTCTCCTCTCCTTTCTCTGTCTCTCCTCTGTCTCTCCTTCCTCTCCCTCTCCTCTCCCTCTCCTCTCCTTCCTCTGTCATCTTCTGTCTCTCCTCTGTCTCTTTCCTTCCTCCGTCTCTCTTCTCCTTCCTCTGTCTCTCCTCTCTTCCTCTGTCTCTCCTCTCATTCCTCTCTCTCTCTCCTCTCCTTCCTATGTCTCTCCTCTCCTCTGTCTTTTCTCTCCTCTGTCTCTCCTCTCTTCTCCTTCTCCTTCCTCTCCCTCTCCTCTCCTTCCTCTGTCTCTCCTCTCCTCTCCCTCTCCTTCCTCTGTCTCTCCTCTGTCTCTCCCCTCCTTCATCTGTCTCTCCTCTCCTTCCTCTGTCTCTCCTCTCCTTCCTCTGTCTCTCCTCTCCTTCCTCTGTCTCTCCTCTCCTTCATCTGTCTCTCCTCTCCTTCCTCTGTCTCTCCTCTCCTTCCTCTGTCTCTCCTCTCCCTCTCCTCTCCTCTGTCTTTTCTCTCCTCTGTCTCTCCTCTCTTCTCCTTCTCCTTCCTCTCCCTCTCCTCTCCTTCCTCTGTCTCTCCTCTCCTTCTCCTCTCCTCTCCCTCTCCTTCCTCTGTCTCTCCTCTGTCTCTCCTCTCCTTCCTCTGTCTCTCCTCTCCTTCCTCTGTCTCTCCTCTCCTTCCTCTGTCTCTCCTCTCCTTCCTCTGTCTCTCCTCTCCTTCCTCTGTCTCTCCTCTCCTTCCTCTGTCTCTCCTCTCCTTCCTCTGTCTCTCCTCTCCTTCATCTGTCTCTCCTCTCCTTCCTCTGTCTCTCCTCTCCTTCATCTGTCTCTCCTCTCCTTCCTCTGTCTCTCCTCTCCTTCCTCTGTCTCTCCTCTCCTTCCTCTGTCTCTCCTCTCCTTCCTCTGTCTCTCCTTCCTCTCTCTCCTCTCCTTCCTCTGTCTCTCCCCTCCTTCCTCTGTCTCTCCTCTCCTGCCTCTGTCTCTCCTCTCCCTCTCCTTCCTCTGTCTCTCCTCTGTCTCTCATCTCCTTCCTCTCTCTCCTCTCCATCCTCTGTCTCTCCTCTCCCTCTCCTCCCTCTGTCTCTCCTCTGTCTCTCCTCTCCTTCCTGTCTCTCCACTGTCTCTCCTCTGTCTCTCCTCTCCTCCCTCTCTCTCCTCTCCTTCCTCTCTCCTCTCCTTCCTCTCCCTCTCCTCTCCTTCCTCTCACCCTCATCTCCTTCCTCTGTCTCTCCTCTCCTCTGTCTCTCCTCTCCTCTCTCTCCTCTCCTTCCTCTGTCTCTCCTCTCCCTCTCCTATCCTTTCTCTGTCATCCTCTGTCTCTCCTCTCCTTCTCCTCTCCTTCCTCTCCCTCTCCTCTCCTCTCCTTCCTCTGTCATCCTCTGTCTCTCCTCTGTCTCTTTCCTTCCCCCGTCTCTCTTCTCCCTCTTCTCTCCCTCTCCTCTCTCTCTCTACAGCAGACCCAGCTACAGCCGGTTCTAATTCTCCCATAGCTTTATGCCCTTCCTGCCCAACAGAGCTTCATGCCCGTCCTGCCCAGCAGCACAGCTGCAGCCAAATTTGCCAAATCAAACCGTTAATTGGTTGTGCAGGTGGGTCCTGATTGGGTATCTGTCCCAGGGGCTGATTCACAGAATCAATCACGCTCTACCCCAAGGGGTGCCGGTTTTGGTTGCTGCCCTAGCACTACACAGCTGATTCAAATAATCAAAGCTTGATGATGAGGTCATCGTGTGTGTGTGTGACATGGACTGGCACAGTGCTGCAGGGATGACTGGCACAGTGCTACAGGGAGGACTGGCAGAGTGCTGCAGGGAGGACTGGCACAGTGCTGCAGGGATGACTGGCACAGTGCTACAGGGAGGACTGGCAGAGTGCTGCAGGGATGACTGGCACAGTGCTACAGGGAGGACTGGCACAGTGCTGCAGGGATGACTGGCACAGTGCTACAGGGAGGACTGGCAGAGTGCTGCAGGGATGACTGGCACAGTGCTGCAGGGATGACTGGCACAGTGACACAGAGCTGACTGGCACAGTGACACAGGGATGACTGGCACAGTGCTACAGGGAGGACTGGCACAGTGCTGCAGGGATGACTGGCACAGTGCTACAGGGAGGACTGGCACAGTGCTGCAGGGATGACTGGCACAGTGCTGCAGGGATGACTGGCACAGTGACACAGAGCTGACTGGCACAGTGACACAGGGATGACTGGCACAGTGCTACAGGGATGACTGGGACAGTGACACAGAGGACTGGCACAGTGCTGCAGAGATGACTGGCACAGTGACACAGAGAGGACTGGCACAGGGCTGCAGGGATGACTGGCACAGTGACACAGAGGACTGGCACAGTGCTAAAGGGATGACTGGCACAGTGCTACAGAGAGGACTGGAACAGTGCTGCAAGGATGACTGGCACAGTGACACAGAGGACTGGCACAGTGCTGCAGGGATGACTGGCACAGTGCTACAGAGAGGACTGGAACAGTGCTGCAGGGATGACTGGAACAGTGACACAGAGAGGACTGGCACAGTGACACAGACAGGACTGGCACAGTGACACAGAGAGGACCGGCACAGTGACACAGAGAGGACTGGCACAGTGACACAGAGAGGACTGGGCCACACGGAGGGAGGCCTGGTGCCTGCACAATTTAACACCCGTCACACACACACACACACACACACACACACACACACACACACACACACGTATACTAGTACACATGTACACACATGCTGAGCGCACCATTTAACACCAGTCACAGTCTGCTTCAGTCCTGGCTCTAACACAACAACACAACCCTCTCTGGCCGTCTGGAGAGGAGAGGACTGGGTACTGGACCTGAGCCTATGGCCAGGGCATGCCGTCAATCATCCCATCGTACTATTAACATTCCATTACCACAATGCCAGGGCAAACTCAATGGTCAGAATAACCATTAATTCACTTTTATTTTAAGCAACATCAGGATAGCCTGGTGGTGCCAGATCTGTTTGTGCTGTCTTGTGAACTCCAATGGTCATTGCACACAGAACTTGGACCAGGCTAACATCAACTGCCTTACATTAATCACCAGCTACTGTAGCTATAGGAACAAACAGATGTAGTAGGAAAGGCTCCCCAGTCTACACCCCCTGGACAAGGCTCTCCAGTCTACACCCCCTGGACAAGGCTCTCCACTCTACACCCCCTGGACAAGGCTCCCCAGTCTACACCCACTGGACAAGGCTCTCCAGTCTACACCCACTGGACAAGGCTCTCCAGTCTTCACCACCTGGACAAGGCTCTCCAGTCTAAACCACTGGACAAGGCTCTCCAGTCTACACCCCCTGGACAAGGCTCCCCAGTCTACACCCATTGGACAAGGCTCTCCACTCTACACCCCCTGGACAAGGCTCCCCAGTCTACACCCACTGGACAAGGCTCTCCAGTCTACACCCACTGGACAAGGCTCTCCAGTCTTCACCACCTGGACAAGGCTCTCCAGTCTAAACCACTGGACAAGGCTCTCCAGTCTACACCCCCTGGACAAGGCTCCCCAGTCTACACCCATTGGACAAGGCTCTCCACTCTACACCCCCTGGACAAGGCTCCCCAGTCTACACCCATTGGACAACGCTCTCCAGTCTACACCCCCTGGACAAGGCTCTTCAGTCTACACCCCCTGGACAAGGCTCTCCAGTCTACACCCCCTGGACAAGGCTCTCCAGTCTACACCCCCTGGACAAGGCTCCCCAGTCTACACCCATTGGACAACGCTCTCCAGTCTACACCCCATGGACATGCATTTTATTGAACCTTTATCTAACCAGGAAGTCCCATTGAGATCAAAAGACCTCTTCTTTCATCAGTTGCCGTATATTTACCACTAGCTATAGGAACAACCAGATGTACTGAGGAAGACATCAATGGATATGGCAGCCCATACCGAAGACATCAAAGGACATAGTTGGAAATGGAAACACAGAAGGAAATGGTTAGTCTCTTACCTCAGCAATCTAAATCCTTTCTTCTTCGTCTTCTTGTCTATCTCGTCCACATCTTCTGTTTTTCTTCTTCTTGTCTTTCTTGTCATTGCTCTCCTCCGTCGCTTCCCCCACTCCCTGGCGAGAAGAGCCGCTGGCAGGGGGGGTGTCCCGTCCCGAAATCTGGTCAGACAGATCATCTGGATCAGAGACACATAGCATGGTATAAACATACATACAGTTAACACATACAGTGAGGGAAAAAAGTATTTGATCCCCTGCTGATTTTGTACGTTTGCCCACTGACAAAGACATGATCAGTCTATAATTGTAATGGTAGGTCTAGTTGAACAGTGAGAGACAGAATAACAAAAAAAAAATCCAGAAAAACGCATGTCAAAAATGTTATAAATTGATTTGTATTTTAATGAGGGAAATAAGTATTTGACCCCTCTGCAAAACATGACTTAGTACTTAGTGGCAAAACCCTTGTTGGCAATCACAGAGGTCAGACGTTTCTTATAGTTGGCCACCAGGTTTGCACACATCTCAGGAGGGATTTTGTTCCACTTCTCTTTGCAGATCTTCTCCAAGTCATTAAGGTTTCGAGGCTGACGTTTGGCAACTCGAACCTTCAGCTCCCTCCACAGATTTTCTACGGGATTGAGGTCTGGAGACTGGCTAGGCCACTCCAGGACCTTAATGTGCTTCTTCTTGAGCCACTCCTTTGTTGCCTTGGCCGTGTGTTTTGGGTCATTGTCATGCTGGAATACCCATCCACGACCCATTTTAAATGCCCTGGCTGAGGGAAGGAGGTTCTCACCCAAGATTTGACGGTACATGGCCCCATCCATCGTTCCTTTGATGTGGTGAAGTTGTCCTGTCCCCTTAGCAGAAAAACTCCCCCAAAGCATAATGTTTCCACCTCCATGTTTGACAGTGGGGATGGTGTTCTTGGGGTCATAGGCAGCATTCCTCCTCCTCCAAACACGGCGAGTTGAGTTGATGCCAAATAGCTCGATTTTGGTCTCATCTGACCACAACACTTTCACCCAGTTCTCCTCTGAATCATTCAGATGTTCATTGCCAAACTTCAGACGACCCGGAATATGTGCTTTCTTGAGCAGGGGGACCTTGCAGGCACTGCAGGATTTCAGTCCTTCACGGCGTAGTGTGTTACCAATTGTTTTCTTGGTGACTATGGTCCCAGCTGCCTTGAGATAATTGACAAGATCCTCCCGTGTAGTTCTGGGCTGATTCCTCACCATTCTCATGATCATTGCAACTCCACGAGGTGAGATCTTGCATGGAGCCCCAGGCTGAGGGAGATTGACTGTTATTTTGTGTTTCTTCCATTTGCGAATAATCGCACCAACTGTTGTCACCTTCTCACCAAGCTGCTTGGCGATGGTCTTGTAGCCCATTCCAGCCTTGTGTAGGTCTACAATCTTGTCCCTGACATCCTTGGAGAGCTCTTTGGTCTTGGCCATGGTGGAGAGTTTGGAATCTGATTGATTGATTGCTTCTGTGGACAGGTGTCTTTTATACAGGTAACAAGCTGAGATTAGGAGCACTCCCTTTAAGAGTGTTCTCCTAATCTCAGCTCGTTACCTGTATAAAAGACACCTGGGAGCCAGAAATCTTTCGGATTGAGAGGGGGTCAAATACTTATTTCCCTCATTAAAATGCAAATAAATTTTTAAAATTTTTGACATGCGTTTTTCTGGATTTTGTTGTTGTTATTCTGTCTCTCACTGTTCAAATAATCCTACCATTAAAATTATAGACTGATCATTTCTTTGTCAGTGGGCAAACGTACAAAATCAGCAGGGGATCAAATACTTTTTTCCCTCACTGTATATACAGTTGAAGTCGGAAGTTTACATACACTTAGGTTGGAGTCATTAAACCTCGTTTTTCAACCACTCCACAAATGTCTTGTTAACAAACTATAGTTTTGGCAAGTCGGTTAGGACATCTACTTTGTTCATGACACAAGTAATTTTTCCAACAATTGTTTACAGACAGATTATTTCACTTATAATTCACTGTATCACAATTCCAGTGGGTCAGAAGTTTACATACACTAAGTTGACTGTGCCTTTAAACAACTTGGAAAATTCCAGAAATGATGTCATGGCTTTAGAAGCTTCTGATAGGCTAATTGACATCATTTGAGTCAATTGGAGGTGTACCTGTGGATGTATTTCAAGGCCTACCTTCAAACGCAGTGCCTCTTTGCTTGACATCATGGGAAAATCAAAAGAAATCAGCCAAGACCTCAGAAAGAAAATTGGAGACCTCCACAAGTCTGGTTCATCCTTGGGAGCAATTTCCAAATGCCTGCAGGTACCACGTTCATCTGTACAAACAATAGTACGCAAGTATAAACACCATGGGACCACGCAGCCGTCATACCGCTCAGGAAGGAGACGTGTTCTGTCTCCTAGAGATGAACGTACTTTGGTGTGAAAAGTGCAAATCAATCCCAGAACAACAGCAAAGGACCTTGTGAAGATGCTGGAGGAAACTGGTACAAAAGCATCTATATCCACAGTAAAACGAGTCCAATATCGACATAACCTGAAAGTCCGCTCAGCAAGGAAGAAATCCAAATAACTTCACAGTTCTTCATCGTAAAGGGTTTAAACACTGAACCATAAACAATTAATGTATTGTAATACTTATTTTGCACTATGACCTATTTATTGCCTTACCTCCATAAATTACTACATTTGCACACACTGTATATAGATTTTCTATTGTGTTATTGACTTTATGTTTTGTTTTACCCCATATGTAACTCTGTGTTGTTGTTGTTTTTATCGCACTGCTGTGCTTTATCTTGGCCAGGTCGCAGTTGTAAATGAGAACTTGTTCTCAACTGGCTTCTTACCTGGTTAAATAAAGGTGAAATAAAAGAAAAAGAAAAAAGAAAATGAAAAGCCACTGCTCCAAAGCCAGACTACGGTTTGCAACTGCACATGGGGACAAAGATCTTATTTTTTGGAGAAATGTCCTCTGGTCTGATTAAACAAAAATAGAACTGTTTGGCCATAATGACCATCGTTATGTTTGGAGGAAAAAGGGGGTTGCTTGCAAGCCGAAGAACACCATCCCAACCATGAAGCACGGGGGTGGCAGCATAATGCTGTGTGGGTGCTTTGCTTCAGGAGGGACTGGTGCTCTTCACAAAATAGATGGCATCATGAGGAAGGAAAATTATGTGGATATATTGAAGCAACATCTCAAGACATCAGTCAGGAAGTTAAAGCTTGGTCGCAAATGGGTCTTCCAAATGGACAATGACCCCAAGCATTATGGCTTAAGGACAACAAAGTCAAGGTATTGGAGTGGCCATCACAAAGCCCTGACCTCAATCCTATAGAAAATGTGTGGGCAGTTCTGAAAAAGCGTGTGCGAGCAAGGAGGCCTACAAACCTGACTCAGTTACACCAGCTCTGTCAGGAGGAATGGACCAAAATTCACCCAACTTATTGTGGGAAGCTTGTGGAAGGCTACCCAAAACGTTTCATCAGACAAGAGGACATTTCTCTAAAACGTCCCCATGTGCAGTTGCAAACCATAGTCTGGCTTTTTTATGGTGGTTTTGGAGCAGTGGCTTCTTCCTTGCTGAGCTTCCTTTCAGATTATGTCGATATAGGACTTGTTTTACTGTGGATATAGATACTTTTGTACCTGTTTTCTCCAGCATCTTCACAAGGTCCTTTGCTGTTGTTCTGAGATTGATTTGCACTTTTTGCACCAAAGTACGTTAATCTCTAGGAGACAGAACGTGTCTCTTTTCTGAAGGTCTTGGCTGATTTATTTTGATTTTCCCATGATGTTTGAAGGTAGGCCTAGAGATACCATCCACAGGTATTTTCCAAGCTGTTTAAAGGCACAGTCAACTTAGTGTATGTAAACTTCTGGCCCACTGGAATTGTGATACAGTGAATTATAACTGAAATAATCTGTCTGTAAACAATTGTTGGAAAAATTACTTGTGTCATGCACAAAGTAGATGTCCTACCCGACTTGCCAAAACTATAGTTTGTTAGCAGAAAATGTGTGGAGTGGTTGAAAAACGAGTTTTAATGACTCCAATCTAAGTGTATGTAAACTTCCGACTTCAGCTATATATATAGGTACTGTATATATATATATACAGTACGAGTCAAAAGATTGGACACACCTACTCATTCAAGGGTTTTTCTTTATTTTTACTATTTTCCACATTGTAGAATAATAGTGAAGACATCAAAACTATGAAATAACACACATGGAATCATGTAGTAATCCAAAACAAAAGTGTTAAACAAATCAAAATATATTTTATATTAGAGATTCTTCAAATAGCCGCCCTTTGCCTTGATGACAGCTTTTGCCCACTCCATCAGCCTATTGCAGACAGATGGTCACTACAGCCCTGGGAGCAGATCTGGGATGTCAGTTATATAAGGCGTCTTAATGAGACACAGGGCGTAATGAGACATAGAGAGACGAGTGCGTGTGTGAGTAAGAGTATGTGTGTGTGTGTGTGTGTGTGTGTGTGTGTGTGTGTGTGTGCGTGTGTGTGTGTGTGTGTGTGTGTGTGTGTGTCTGCGCGTGTGTGTGTGTGTGTGTGTGTGCGCGTGCGTGCGCGTGCGTGCGCGTGCGTGTGAGTGGTACCACTCCTTATGTAAGAAATCTCATGGTTATTCCTCTCCATACACCTCACTGCATGTCCTAGTGACACTATACCAGGGTTGTCCAAACTCGGTCCTCGGGACCCCAAGGGGTGCTCGTTTTGGTTTTTGCCCTAGCACTACACAGCTATTTTGAGGTCTCTCCAGAGATATTCAAATCGGGTTCAAGTCCGGGCACTGGCTGGGCCACTCAAGGACATTCAAAGACTTGTCCCGAAGCCACTCCTGCGTTGTCTTGGCTGTGTGCTTAGGGTCGTTGTCCTGTTGGAAGGTGAACTTTCGCCCCAGTCTGAGGTACTGAGCGCTATGGAGCAGGTTTTCATCAAGGATCTCTCTGTACATTGCTCCGTTCATCTTTGCCTTTATCCTGATTAGTCTCCCAGTCCCTGCCGCTGAAAAACATTCACACAGCATGATGCTGCCACCACCATGCTTCACCGTAGGGATGGTGCCAGGTTTCCTCCAGACGTGACGCTTGGCATTCAGGCCAAATAGTTAAATCTTGGTTTCATCAGACCAGAGACTCTTGTTTCTCATGGTCTGAGAGTCCTTTAGGTGCCTTTTGGCAAACTCCAAGCGGGCTGTCATGTGCCTTTTACTGAGGAGTGGCTTCCGTCTGGCAACTCTACCATAAAGGCCTGATTGGTGGAGTGCTGCAGAGATGGTTGTCCTTCTGGAAGGTTATCCCATCTCCACAGAGGAACTCTAGAGCTCTGTCAGAGCGACCATTGGGTTCTTGGTCACCTCCCTGACCAAGGCCCTTCTCCCCCGATTGCTCAGTTTGGCCGGGCGGCCAGCTCTAGGAAGAGTCTTGGTGATTCGAAACTTCTTCAATTTAAGAACGATGGAGGCCACTGTGTTCTTGGGGACCTTCAATGCTGCAGAATTTCTTTAGTACCCTTCCCCAGATCTGTGCCTCGACACAATCCTGTCACGGAGCTCTACGGACAATTCCTTCGACCTCATGGCTTGGTTTTTGCTCTGACATGCACTGTCAACTGTTGGACCTTATATAGACAGGTGTTTTACCTTTCCAAATCATGTCCAATCAATTATATTTACCACAGGTGGACTCCAATCAAGTTGTAGAAACATCTCAAGGATGATCAATGGAAACCTGAGATCAATTTCGAGTGTCATAGTAAAGGGTCTGAATATTTGCTAAAAATTCTAAAAACCTGTTTTGCTTTGTCATTATGGGGCATTGTGTGTAGATTGATGATTAACATTTTGTATTTCATCCATTTTAGAATAAGGCTGTAACGTAACAAAATGTGGAAAAAGTCAAGGGGTCTGAATACTTTCCGAAGGCACTGTATAGGCCACCAAGTAACACTGGATAATCTAACCTCTTTCGACACCTCCAACAGTGGAAAATTAGGTCATAAATAAAGAGTTTCACATTCATTGTCCCTCTCCTCTTTCTCTCTCTGGCATGCTCCTATTGGTCTTTGTTGGAGGACTTTGTTACTTGGTGAAATAGTTAGCTTGGGTTTTTAAGCTAAACAGAAGCCTAGCGTCTAGCGCTGCAGTCTGAATGAAAGAGATAACGTGAGACATTCAGCCCAAACTCGTTCCCTGTAGAGAAGCTGTGTTAAAAACACACCATGTTTCAGGACAGACAAACCCCGCTCCGCTCCTCTGCAAACCCTCTGCCTCTCTCTCTGCCTGCCTCTGTCTCTCTCTCCCTCTTCTGCCTCAGTCTATCCCTCTTCTGCCTCTATCTCTCTCTCCGCCTGCCTCTCTCTCTCTCTCTCCACCTGCCTCTCTCTCTCTCTCCGCCTGCCTCTATCTCTCTCTCTGCCTGCCTCTGCCTCTCTCTCTCTCCACCTGCCTCTATCTCTCTCTCCACCTGCCTCTGCCTCTATCTCTCTCTCCACCTGCCTCTGCCTCTCTCTCTCTCCGCCTGCCTCTGCCTCTCTCTCCGCCTGCCACTGTCTCTCTCTCCGCCTGCCTCTCTCTCTCTCTCCGCCTGCCTCTCTCTCCGCCTGCCACTGTCTCTCTCTCCGCCTGCCTCTCTCTCTCTCTCTCCGCCTGCCTCTCTCTCTCTCTCCGCCTGCCTCTCTCTCCGCCTGCCTCTGTCTCTCTCTCCGCCTGCCTCTCTCTCTCTCTCCGCCTGCCTCTCTCTCTCTCCGCCTGCCTCTCTCTCCGCCTGCCTCTCTCTCTCTCTCTCCGCCTGCCTCTCTCTCTCTCTCCTCCTGCCTTTGTCTCTCTCTCCACCTACCTCTCTCTCTGCCTGCCTTTCTCTCTCTCTCTCTCCGCCTGCCTCTCTCTCTCTCTCTCCGCCTGTCTCTCTCTCTCTCTCCGCCTGCCTCTGTCTCTCTCTCCGCCT
This sequence comes from Coregonus lavaretus, assembly GCF_964263955.1. Taxonomy (NCBI): domain Eukaryota; kingdom Metazoa; phylum Chordata; class Actinopteri; order Salmoniformes; family Salmonidae; genus Coregonus; species Coregonus lavaretus. The sequence continues at coordinate 11,703 of NW_028165724.1, forward strand.
GCCTCTCTCTCTCTCTCCGCCTGCCTCTCTCTCTCTCTCCGCCTGCCTCTGTCTCTCTCTCCGCCTGCCTCTCTCTCTCTCTCCGCCTGCCTCTCTCTCTCTCCGCCTGCCTCTCTCTCCGCCTGCCTCTGTCTCTCTCTCCGCCTGCCTCTCTCTCTCTCTGCCTGCCTCTCTCTCTCTCCGCCTGCCTCTCTCTCCGCCTGCCTCTCTCTCTCTCTCCGCCTGCCTCTGTCTCTCTCTCCGCCTGCCTCTCTCTCTCTCTCCGCCTGCCTCTCTCTCTCTCCGCCTGCCTCTCTCCGCCTGCCTCTCTCTCTCTCTCCGCCTGCCTCTCTCTCTCTCTCCGCCTGCCTCTCTCTCCGCCTGCCTCTCTCTCTCTCTCCGCCTGCCTCTGTCTCTCTCTCCGCCTGCCTCTCTCTCTCTCTCCGCCTGCCTCTCTCTCTCTCCGCCTGCCTCTCTCTCCGCCTGCCTCTGTCTCTCTCTCCGCCTGCCTCTCTCTCTCTCTGCCTGCCTCTCTCTCTCTCCGCCTGCCTCTCTCTCCGCCTGCCTCTCTCTCTCTCTCTCCGCCTGCCTCTGTCTCTCTCTCCGCCTGCCTCTCTCTCTCTCTCCGCCTGCCTCTCTCTCTCTCCGCCTGCCTCTCTCCGCCTGCCTCTCTCTCTCTCTCCGCCTGCCTTTCTCTCTCTCACCGCCTGCCTCTCTCTCTCTCCGCCTGCCTCTCTCTCTCTCCGCCTGCCTCTGCCTCTCTATCCCCACGGCACACATTCATTCCAAAAAAATGGGGAACAGAAGTTAGAGAATTGATACGGGCACGACTGTGATGTCTTTAAAGCTGGTATTATTCATCAACACAGTAGATCCTCGGAGGGCTGTTCAGAGAGAAAGAGACACTCTAATATGCATCAGAAAATTATTTTGCTCGACACGCACCGCAGAGCAACACAAATATTAATCGTGAGGACACAAAGCCTGGAGAGGAGAGCAGAGGAGAGGAGAGGAGTTTGTGTGTGTGTGCATGTGTGTCAGGAGAACTAGATCTGAGGAGAATAGGGGGATATTGGGGCTGTACGACAACACAACAGCGGCCCTGCGTTACTATCTGCTAGCCTCACTCAAACCCTCTTAGAAATGGATGAGGAATCACTCTCAACAGACTCCTAGAAATGGATGAGGAATCACTCTCAACAGACTCCTAGAAATGGATGAAGAATCACTCTCAACAGACTCCTAGAAATGGATGAGGATTCACTCTTAACAGACTCTTAGAAATGAATGAGGACTGACTCTTCACCAGACACTTAGAACTGGATGAGATAGGATAATTGACTGGAGACTTGGGCACTGAGTGGGTTCTTAATTTCAGCCAGTTTGTTACAGCAGGAAAATAATCCTGCAGTAACAGGAAATGTAAATTATATTATGTTGTTATAATTAATGGACATTTGTGTAGGAGTTGATACATTTTTTGTTAGGGCAAATCAAGTCTGAAATTTAAAAGTGGAAAATACAAACTTTAGAAGCCTTTTTTATAACTCAAATACACTACAACGTTGCATTTCCTGCTGTGTAGGAAAATTCTCAGCTACAAAACAGTGATCAAATTAAGATTGTACACCTGTAGGTAACTTTCTCCACTGTGCTCATATGTGCTCAAAACTGTTCGCTGCTCTGGCACCCCAATGGTGGAACAAGCTCCCTCACGACGCCAGGACAGCAGAGTCACTCACCACCTTCCGGAGACATTTGAAACCCCACCTCTTTAAGGAATACCTGGGATAGGATAAAGTAATCCTTCTAAGCTTTTTGTCTTGTAATAATGTGGTGCCAGCCTATATTTCCTTAAACCTTTATTTTAGCAATACATGCCATTGGGAAAAAAAATATATATTTGTGACTCGTTTCAGGAAACTATGCCCTATGCCCGCACATCACAAAAAATAAATTTAAAAAATCACTACTTCACAGGAGAAGCATTTGAAAGTAAAGAAACATTTTTTAAATAAAAATGCGTTTTGGGGCAGAAATGCCTTCTGGAACATGTGAACTTTCATGTGCCTTAATAACAAACTTGTATGCCATCTAAAAATACAAATGCAATTGTTAAATTACGAGCCTAGTTGGTTTAGCCACGGAAAAAGACAGGAACCTTCCCGCTAGCCATGATTGGCTGAGATAATGGATGGGCTGGGCATGCCGAGATATGAGTTACATTTTACATTTCAGTCATTTAGCAGACGCTCTTATCCAGAGCGACTTACAGTTAGTGAGTGCATACATTTTCATACTGGTCCCCCCCGTGGGAAATGAACCCACAACCCTGGCGGTGAAAGCGCCATGCTCTACCAACTGAGCTACAGAGTTCAGATTGGTCTGCCATGTAGCATGCTTCTGTCTGTAACATGAGGGAGTTGAAAATAGAACTCTGTGCGTGGTGTTTTGGGAAATTCATGTCAGTTCTTCGGCCGTTATAGAAAGATGCATAATTAAAACACTTGTAAGCTTAAGTTCCGTCTTCATCGGGAAACCGGGCATTGGCTATTACTTCATAGACATGGCTATTTGCATTTATGCAAAACATTTGGATTCTCCCTTTAAAGAGGGGAGGGGGGTGAATATCAACAGCTGCTTTAATACCAGTTCCTGTAAGTAACTCAAAGTACTGAATAAAAGTGAGCAAATCCGTCCCAGTTGATTGATACTTCCCACTAAGGGGACCTACGCCGATGTCTTTTGGACGTCATTTTATTTTGTTATTCTATCTGGCCTTGATTTCAACGTCCACCGATGGGACTCACTAAGAACACGCCACTTCGACACAAGGGACATTTCGTAACAGGTTAGAAGAGCATTTCTGCTAACCCTAACATTAACCTAATTCTCCTAACCTGCTACGTTAATTCTCCTAACCTTCTGCGTTAATTGTCCTAACCTTCTGCGTTAATTCTCCTAACCTTCTGCGTTAATTCTCCTAACCTTCTGCGTTAATTCTCCTAACCTTCTGCGTTAATTGTCCTAACCTTCTGCGTTAATTCTCCTAACCTTCTGCGTTAATTCTCCTAACCTTCTGCGTTAATTGTCCTAACCTTCTGCGTTAATTCTCCTAACCTTCTGCGTTAATTCTCCTAACCTTCTGCGTTAATTCTCCTAACCTTCTGCGTTAATTCTCCTAACCTTCTGCGTTAATTCTCCTAACCTTCTGCGTTAATTCTCCTAACACGATGCGTTAATTCTCCTAACACGATGCGTAAGTTCTAACCTGCTACGAAAAAGTCGGAACTGTATCAAAGTGGCGTGGTTTTAGGGAATCTCATCCACGGACATAGATTTTTAGTTCAGACATCTATTTTTTGTTCAGATTTGGTCCGATCCAGACTGGCCTTGATTTGGCCCAATCATAGACATCTACTGTATGTTTCACAAGTTTGGACAGCACAGTAGTGGTTCTCAAACCTTTCCATGCGAACCCCAAGCCGTTCCATGTAATTGATCTACTCCACATTCGCTAGCACACCTGATTCAACTAATCCTCAAGCTCTTCAATCGCTAGTTCAGAGCTACAGCTAAATTCTGAAACGTCTGGGGGGCCCCGAGGAGAGGTCAGTGCATTACAGTACAGTACAGTACAGTAAAAGTATTTTCAACATTCAATCAGAACCGAAAATTTACCTGATTTCAACGTCCGGAAAATACGTATTTTCAACATCCGGAATTTGTTTTATTTTCAACGTCCCGGTATGATCACTTTTGACTCAGAACCTAAAATGAATATAACTTCAACGTCTGGAAAATATGTCTTTAAACTTCATTCTGGTTACTGAGTTCAGATTTTTGGGAACACACTGAATAGTAACTTGACACTGTGGATCAGTCAGCGCAAATGTTGATAAAAATGGCATGAAGAACATCGCATTGACAGAGGAGGGTGTATTGAATTAATGCATCATAAGGTAAGGGCTGGAATTTGTTATGGACGCTCGAACAGTGACGTGTCTGTCTCATGTGTTGATCTAGCTAATTAGCTAGATAGCATGTGTACACACACTGCAATGCACAGCCGATGCGCTACTTGAATGTGCATTGGTCGGGTTTAGATTCAACATAGCTAGCTAACTGTTTCTTAGCAAGACAATTTGTTTTATCAGTTACAGCTTGTGTTGTGAGAGGCTGGTCTTGGTTGAGGAAATGTAGGCTAGCTAGTAGTGTTTGTACTAAAACTGACATCTGGTTGCACACGTAACTATCTATCTAGCCAGTTTTACTGTATCATGCCGGAGTAGCTAGATGAGCAATGGCCACTGCATGTATTATAAGTTAGCAGCAATGAAGTATCCCAAAGTTTGGTATTGACTATTTACTTAACTTACCTAGCTAGCTATGCTTTATGGAATAATTTAGCTAGCTAGGATATTGTCAACATCGAGTTGTCGTTGGCTTGTAGCTACTGGCTAGTTGGCTAGCTAACTGGCTATAATAGCAGCCAAGGACATTAGCTAGCTAATTTGTTTGTGCTCTGATTTAGTTTAGCCATTTCAAAAACCTTTCATAGTAAAATATACCTAGCTAGCTAGCTAGCTTCCTTTGCTTGTAGTTTGCTTCTCATCCGACTGGTGTTAGCTACAGCTGCTAGCCCGCTACTAGCTAGCTGCTGCTGTTGCGCTGCAACCGAGTTACTGGTCCCAGTTTTAGATTTAATAAAAAATGTTGCACCTACAAACGTAAGTCCAATGGTCACTTTATGGATGATATAGTCTTGTTTTAATCCGACGTCTAGAATTTCAGTTAGGTAGGCGAAGAAAAAAATCCCCTATGTGTTTCTCGGTAACGACCAGACGGCTCACGATGAGAGGCTGGGAATGTGTGACGTCTTCCACAGCTAACAGCTAACAGCTAACAGCTAACAACTAACAGCTAACAGCTAACAGCTAACAGCTAACAGCTAACAACTAGCAGCTAACAGCTAACAGCTAACAGATAGCGCTAAACAAGGACATAACAGTATAACAGGGGAACATGGGAGGTACAGTAGCTAGGACAGCAGTAGTCAGATCCTGGACTAAAGCTGCGTACACACACACACACACACACACACACACACACACACACACACACACACACACACACACACACACACACACACACACACACACACACACACACACACACACACACACACACACACACACACACACACACACACACACACACACACACACACACACACACACACACACACACACACACACACACACACACACACACACACACACACACACACACACACACACACACACACACACACACACACACACACACACACACACACACACACACACACACACACACACACACACACACACACACACACATCACACACACACACACACACACACACACACACACACACACACACACATCACACACACACACACACACACACACACACACACACACACACACACACACACACACACACACACACACACACACACACACACACACACACACACACACACACACACACACATCACACACACACACAAACACATCACACACACACATCCCTGTCCTATTGATGCAGCTGTGATGGATGACACTTTCACTGGTGGCCTGTGTGTGTGTGTGTGTGTGTGTGTGTGTGTGTGTGTGTGTGTGTGTGTGTGTGTGTGTGTGTGTGTATGTGTGTGTTCTCATTTACAACTGCGACCTGGCCAAAAAAACAACAACACAGAGTTACATATGGGGTAAAACAAAACATAAAGTCAAAAATACAACAGAAAATAGATATACAGTGTGTTCAAATGTAGCAAGTTATGGAGGTAAGGCAATAAATAAATTGTGACACACACAGTGTGTGTGTCAGTACTATTCAGGGGACTGGATTCCCTCTGCTCCTTCAGTGTAATGGGAGATGTTGTCTCTGCCACGTGTCTTTGATCTGTCCTCTCTCTCAGGAAGACCAATTAGGACCCGACAACACCTCCACCTCCCGGAACAGGACAACACTAGATAACAACCTGGCCTCTGTGTACTGAGGGGTGGACATGCTGTGGCCTATCAGTAATCACTAAGACGCGTTAAGAAGGGGCAATGAGGGCAGTGTGTTTCTGAGCCTGTATGAGTGTGTGTGTGTGTGTGTGTGTGTTGTGCGTCTCTCTGATATTTTACCATCATCCTCGTCAGCTGGTCCATCGTAGGACTTATCGATGGCGGCTCTGACCATGTGTGGGCGTTGCTTATGGAATGGGAGGAGATCATTCTTCTTGACCTTTGACATGGCCGTCTGCAGACTCTCCATTGAACTGGACTTCTTTAGACCCAAGGTAGGACCAAGGTCCACGGCAAGAGAGGGCTCTGAGAAGGGAGAGAGGAGATACAGGGTTAGTGGACAGGGAGAGATAGCTGTCAGCAGACTCTCCAGAGAACTGGACTTCTTCAGACCAAGAGTGGGGCCTAACACCTGGATGGGGAAAGGAGACATTGTTAGTGGACAGAGAGGAAATAGATAAGGTTAGTGGAGACTGAAAGAGGCAGAGTGGGGACAGTAGAGAGACAGAATAGAGGAGAGAGACAGGAGAGAGATGGAAGAGAGACGGATGAGAGAGATAGAGAAAGAGAAAGAGAGACAGGAGAGACAGGAGAGAGAGGAGAGAGAAGAGAGACATAAGAGAGAGCGAGAGAGACAGGAGAGAGAGACAGGAGAGACAGGAGAGAGAGGAGACAGAGACAGGAGAGATAGGAGAGAGAGGAGACAGAGACAGGAGAGAGACGGGAGAGAGAGACAGGAGAGATAGGAGAGAGAGAGGAGAGAGAGAAATAGACAGAGACAGGAGAGAGACGGGAGAGAGAGACAGGAGAGATAGGAGAGAGAGAGGAGAGAGAGACAGGAGAGACAGGAGAGAGAGGAGACAGAGACAGGAGAGAGACAGGAGAGCGAGAGGAGAGAGAGACAGGAGAGAGACATGAGAGAGACAGGAGAGAGACAGGAGAGATACAGGAGGGAGAGAGAGAGATAAATGAGAGCGAGAGAGAGAGAGAGAGAGAGATAGAGAGATAGGAGAGAGAGAGAGAGAAGGGAGAGCAAGAGAGAGAAGGGAGAGAGAGAGAGAGAGAGAGAGAGAGAGAGAGAGAGAGAAGGGAGAGAGAGAGAGAGAGAAGGGAGAGACCAGGAGAGACATGAGGGAGACAGGTGAGAGACATTACAGACAGGAGAGAGAGACAGAGTGAGACAGGAGAGAGATAGGAGAGAGACAGGAGAGAGAGAGACAGGGTGGAGACAGGAGAGAGACAGGAGAGAGACCGGAGAGAGAGACTGGAGCAAAACAGGAGCGAAACAGGAGAGAGACAGGGAGAGAGATAGGAGAGAGACAGGAGAGAGACAGGGAGAGAGATAGGAGAGAGACAGGAGAGAGACAGGGAGAGAGACAGGAGAGAGACAGGGAGAGAGACAGGAGAGAGACAGGAGAGAGACAGGAGAGAGACAGGGAGAGAGATAGGAGAGAGACAGGAGAGAGACAGGGAGAGAGACAGGAGAGAGACAGGAGAGAGACAGGAGAGCGACAGGAAAGAGAGACAGGATGGAGACAGGAGAGAGACAGGGAGTGAGACAGGAGAGCGACAGGAAAGAGAGACAGGATGGAGACAGGAGAGAGACAGGGAGTGAGACAGGAGAGCGACAGGAAAGAGAGACAGGAGAGAGACAGGAGAGAGAGACAGTAGAGAGAGACAGGAGAGAGACAGGAGCGAAACAGGGAGAGAGACAGGAGAGAGACAGGGAGAGAGATGGGAAATAGACAGGGAGAGAGACGGGAGAGAGAGACAGGAGAGAGACAGGGAGAGAGAGACAGGAGGGAGAGAGAGAGAGAGAGACAGAGAGACAGGAGAGAGAGACAGGAGAGAGAGAGAGGAGAGAGAGACAAGAGAGAGACAGGAGAGAGAGAGAGGAGAGAGAGACAGGATGGAGACAGGAGAGAGAAAGGGTGTATTAGCTGATGGGGCATAATGTTGGCCTTAACAATGTATTTTACTGTCTGTCATGCCATTGTTATTTTTAATCCCAGCCCCCGTCCCTGCAGGAGGCCATTTTCCTCTTGGTAGGCCATCATTTTAAATAAGAATTTGCTCTTAATTGACTTGCCTAGTTAAATAAAGGTTAAATAAAAATATATATAAAGAAAATGCCCATCATAGCTCAAATGACATACCAGGCAGAACATACATATTATAGCAGGAAACATCTCACATAACAACCAGGACTGCTGCTATTCACACACACTGACACACACACACACTTACACACACACACACACACACACACACACACACTCCAGTCCTCCATCTGAGGATGTGTGTGTTGTAGAGATCTGATGAATCACAGCAAGTCCCATGACAGTTACACAACCAGGAAGACTAGATAGATATAAATAACATACTCCTCCATTTCTTCCTTCTTCACCCCCCCCCCCCCACACACACACACACACACCCTCCCTCCCTGAGCTGTGAGTTCCTCAACAGAGCACAATGCAGAATGATCACGCTCTCGGTACCCAGTTGCTATCAGTACTGTAATTGAAGAAGCTTGTTTTTCTGTTCCTGTTTCTGTCTAAATATGTTGTCCCTCACAAATACACCAACAAAACAGTTCCTTCCTCATAACAAGGTCACTCAATGCCACCTCATTAACATACCAGGTCACAGTACTAGGTCTAACTTAAAAAAAAAAAAAAAACTACACAAACCCAATTAAAGAAGGATATTCCTGGATTATTAATTATCATCTAGGCCTAAAGGTGTTATTAATTATCATCTAGGCCTAAACATGTCATCAACCACACCATATTAGACCTGTATTACTAAAGCTAACCCGCCTGGGTTGGTTAGTAACAATAGTAAATGTAAATCCTGGACATTACACTTAGTATATGTTACGTTCCGTATGGTATGTATTCATTTGTGGATGTCCATCATCCATTTCGTACAAACATTTTGTTACGAATTCCAATTTGTTGTCACTAACATTTTAGTCATTTAGCAGACACTCTTATCCAGAGCAACTTACAGGAGCAATTGGGGTTAAGTACCTTGCTCAAGGGCACATTGACAGATTTTTCACCTAGTCGGCTCAGGGATTAGAACCAGCGACCTTTCGGTTACTGGCACAACGCTCTTAACCACTAAGCTACCTGCCACCCCAACTAACGTTAGCTAGGCACTAGGTGACTAATACTAATGTTAGCTAAGTGGCTAACGTTAGCTAGGCTAGGGGTTAGGGGGTTAAGGTTAGGAGTTAGGTTAAAGGGTTGGCTAACATGCTAAGTAGTTACAAAGTTGCTAATTAGCTAAAATTGTCTGTGATGAGATTCGAACACGCAACCTTTGGGTTGCTAGAAGTTTGCGTTATACACCCACCGACCCCGACCAACCACCTTTCACGTTTTGCCTTAAGTACCCTTCTGTCTTATGTAACCGTACTAAACATAACATGTCATACTCATTTTAGTATTTCGTATTTCTGTTTACTATGTGACGTCTAGTCTATGTGACCAGGCTGCTCTGACTCCTTTCCACATTAGACCAGTCATAACTGTAAAACTGACACCTTACCCAGGACATGAGAGGAGTAACAAACTGGAATCAGCACATTACTGCTGCCGCTTCTCTCCCAGAGACTGAGGTCAGAGCTAGTCGGAGAGGGTTGAGAAATTAGACGCACGTTAAAGCACATTAAAGATGAGCCAGACCTCTATGGTTTTGATGCCGTGCTTGAGGAGTGATCAGATCCATCAAGGTTGGCGGAGTGTGAAATCACTGTTTCTCCATTGGTGGACACTAGAGAGGGTGGAGAGAGAGGCACAAGCATCTCATAACTGGTTTACCTTGATTAAACCGACTATGCCCTCTTGAGAGAGAGATTTCCCTCAGATTATACAGACCCACAAAGAATTAGAAAACGAATCCAATTTTGATAAAATCCCTTATCTATTAGGTGAAATACTACAGAGTGCCATCACAGCAGCAAGATTTGTGATCTGTCACAGTGAAGAACAAACACCATTGTAAATACAACCCATATTTATGTTGATTTATTTTCCCTTTTGTACTTTAACTATTTGCACATCGTTACAACAATGTATATAGACATAACATGACATTTGAAATGTCTTTATTCTTTTGGAACTTTTGTGAGTGTAATATTTACTGTTAATTTTTAATTGTTTATTTCAAATCAAATCAAAATGTATTTACCACATGCTCCGAAAACAACAGGTGTAGACCTTACAGTGAACTGCTTACTTACAAGCCCTTAACCAACAATGCAGTTTTAAGAAAATAAAACAAGTGTTAAGTAAAAAATAGATAAGTAAAAAATTAAAATAGCAAATAATTAAAGAGCAGCAGTAAAATAAAATAACAGTAGGGAGGCTATATACAGGGGGGTACCGGTACAGAGTCAATGTGTGGGGGCACCGGTTAGTCGAGGTAATTTAGGTAATATGTACATGTGGGTAGAGTTAAAATGACTATGCATAGATAATAAACAGAGAGTAGCAGCAAAAAGTCCAGGTAGCCATGATTAGCTGTTCAGGAGTCTTATGGCTTGGGGGTAGAAGCTGTTAAGAAGCCTTTTGAACCTAGACTTGCCGCTCCGGTACTGCTTACTGTGCGGTAGCAGAGAGAACAGTCTATGACTAGGGTGGCTGGAGCCTTGACAATTTCTAGGGCCTTCCTCTGACACTGCCTGGTATAGAGGTCCTGGATGGCAGGAAGCTTGGCCCCAGTGATGTACTGGGCCGTACGCATCACCCTCTGTAGTGCTTTGCAGTCGGTGGCCGAGCAGTTGCCATACCAGGCGGTGATGCAACCAGTCAGGATGCTCTCGATGGTGCAGCTATAGAACTTTTTGAGGATCTGAGGACCCATGCCAAATCTTTTCAGTCTCCTGAGGGGGAATAGGCTTTGTCGTGCCCTCTTCACGACTGTCTTTGTGTGTTTGGACCATGATAGTTTGTAGGTGATGTGGACACCAAGGAACTTGAAGCTCTCAACCTGTTCCACTACAGCCCACAATCATCTCATTTGTCTTGGTCACGTTGAGGGAGAGGTTGTTATCCTGGCACCACACGGCCAGGTCTCTGACCACCTCCCTATTTGTCTCATCATTGTCGGTGATCAGGCCTACCACTGTTGTGTCGTCTGCAAACCTAATGATGGTGTTGGAGTCGTGCTTGGCCATGCAGTCATGGGTGAACAGGGAGTACAGGTGGGGACTGAGCACACACCCCTGAGGGGCCCCCATGTTGAGGATCAGCGTGGCAGATGTGTTGTTGCCTACCCTTACCACCTGGGGGCGGCCCGTCAGGAAGTCCAGGCTCCAGTTGCAGAGGGAGGTGTTTAGTCCCAGGATCTTTAGCTTAGTGATGAGCTTTGAGGGCACTATGGTGTTGAATGCTGAGCTGTAGTCAATGAATAACATTCTCACGTAGATGTTCCTCTTGTCCACGTAGGAAAGGGCAGTGTGGAGTGCAATAGAGATTGCATCATCTGTGGATCTGTTGGGGCAGTATGCAAATTGGAGTGGGTCTAGGGTTTCTGGGATAATGGTGTTGATGTGAGCCATGACCAGCCTTTCAAAGCACTTCATGGCTGCAGACGTGAGTGCTACGGGTCGGTAAACATTTAGGCAGGTTATCTTAGTGTTCTTGGGCACAGGGACTAGGGTGGTCTGCTTGAAACATGTTGGTATTACAGACTCAGTCAGGGACAAAATGTCAGTGAAGACACTTGCCAGTTGGTCAGCGCATGCTCGGAGTACACGTCCTGGTAATCCGTCTGGCCCTGCGGCCTTGTGAATGTTGACCTGCTTAAAAGTCTTACTCACAATGGCTTCAGAGAGCGTGATCACATAGTCATCCGGAACAGCTGATGCTCTCATGCATGCTTCAGTATTGTTTGATTTGAAGCGAGCATAGAAGTGATTTAGCTCATCTGGTAGGCTTTTGTCACTGGGCAGCTCGTGGCTGTGCTTCCCTTTGTAGTCTGTAATAGTTTTCAAGCCCTGCCACATCCGACGAGCGTCAGAGCCAGTGTAGTACGATTCAATCTTAGTCCTGTATTAACTCTTTGCCTGTTTGATGGATCGTCGGAGGGCATAGCGGGATTTCTTATAAGCATCCGGGTTAGAGTCCCGCTCCTTGAAAGCGGCAGCTCTACCCTCAGTGTGGATGTTGCCTGTAATCCATGGCTTCTGGATGGGGTATGTATGGTCAATGTGGGGATGACATCATCGATGCACTTATTGATGAAGCCAGTGACTGATGTGGTGTACTCCTCAATGCTATCGGAAGAATCCCGGAACATGTTCCAGTCTGTGCTAGCAAAACAGTCCTGTAGCTTAGCATCTGTGTCATCTGAACACTTCCTTATTAACCAAGTCACTGGTGCTTCCTGCTTTAGTTTTTGCGTATAAGCAGGAATCAGGAGGATAGAGTTATGGTCAGATTTGCCAAATGGAGGGCGAGGGAGAGCTTTGTAAGCATCTCTGTGTGGAGTAAAGGTGGTCTAGGTTTTTTTTCCTTCTGGTTGCACATTTAACATGCTGGTAGAATTTAGGTAGAACGGATTTAAGTTTATCTGCATTAAAGTCCCCGGCCACTAGGAGAGCTGCCTATGGATGAGCGTTTTCCTGTTTGCTTATGGACTTATACAGCTCATTGAGTGCAATCTTGGTGCCAGCATCGGTTTGTGGTGGTAAATAGACAGCCACGAAAAATATAGATGAAAACTCTCTTGGTAAATTGTGTGGTCTACAGCTTATCAAGATATACTCTACCTCAGGCGAGCAAAACCTTGAGACTTCCTTAATATTAGATTTTATGCACCAGCTGTTGTTTACAAATATACACAGACCGCCACCCCTTGTCTTACCGGAGTCAGCCGTTCTATCCTGCCGATGTAGCGTATATCCCGCCAGCTGTATGTTATCCATGTCGTTGTTCAGCCACGACTCGGTGAAACATAAGATATTATAGTTTTTAATGTCCCGTTGGTAGGATAACCGTAATCTTAGGTCATCCAATTTGTTTTCCAATGATTGAAGATTTGCTAATAGGATTGATGGGAGTGGCAGTTTACTCGCTCGCCGTCGGATCCTTACAAGGCATCCCGACCTACATCCACGATATCTCTGTCTCTTTCTCATGCGAATGACGGGGATTTGGGCCTTGTCGGGTGTCTGTAGAATATCCTTAGCGTCCGACTCGTTGAAGAAAAAATCTTAGTCCAATACGAGGTGAGTAATCGCTGTCCTGATATTCAGAAGCTGTTTTTGGTCATAAGAGACAGAAACATTATGTACAGAATAAATTACAAATAATGCGAAAAAACACACATAATAGTACAATTGGTTAGAGGGCTGTAAAACGGCAGCCATCTTCTCCGGCGCCATCTATGGGTGACTCTGACAGAGTCACTTTTGTTTATTATCTATTTCACTTGCTTTGGCAATGTAAACATTTGTTTCACATGCCAATGAAGCCCTTAAATTGAATTGAAATTGAAGAGCGAGAGAGAGAGAGAGAGAGAGAGAGAGAGAGAGAGAGAGAGAGAGAGAGAGAGAGAGAGAGAGATGATATGATATGATCAAATACAAATCTTAGCATCAACTATTATAGACTACCAGAACCCACTGGATTCTCCAATTACATTGAATGAACTACAGGACAAAATACAAGCCCTCCAACCCAAAAAGGCCTGTGGTGTTGATGGTATCCTAAATGAAATTATAAAATATACAGACCACAAATTCCAATTGGCTATACTTAAACTCTTTTTTACCCCAATAACTACCATGGTATATGCGTCAATAGCAACCTTGGGAAATCCTCTGCGTTATCATTAACAGCAGACTCATTTAACATGCAAATGTCAAATTGGCTTTTTACCAAATTACCGTACGCCAGACCACGTATTCACCCTGCACACCCTAATTGATAAACAAACAAACCAAAACAAAGGCAAAGTCTTCTCGTGCTTTGTTGATTTCAAAAAAGCTTTTGACTCAATTTGGCAGGAGCGTCTGCCATACAAATTGATGGAAAGTGGTGTTGGTAACAGGATGCTCTTTTTTTTTTGTCTCATAAAAAAAGTGTCTGAATACTTATGTAAATAAGGTATTTCTAAAAACCTGTTTTCACTTTGTCAAATGGGATAAAACATTTATTTTATCCCATTTTAGAATAAGGCTGTAATGTAACAAAATGTGGAAAAAGTCAAGGGGTCTGAATACTTTCCCAATGCACTGTAAATGTGAAGCATCCGCTTGGCGTTTCCACTCACTACCAAATATGCCCACGGGCCGGCATTGGGAGAAGATGGAACGAGATGGATTTTGGGCGACATTCTGCAAATTTTCTCATCAATGAAACATTTGATCTCAATGCAGTTTTCTGTTCCCTAAACTAAAATATGTTATGAACAGAGTGGACTAAGTTTTGTAGACTTTACCCTTTGTAAAAGTTTTTTAAAAATCGGTTGTTTAGAAGGAGTGCAAAGACCAATTGAGTTATTGCGTTACGCGCACTTCACAGAGGAGGTGTTCCCTAACGGAAATATGCAGATGCATGCTAGAACGTGCCAATAGGATCTCTCTAGCTCGTACTTGGCTCTGCCCACCTCCTTGCTTGTTCTGCCCACTATGACTCATTTGTTCCCATTGGTAACGACAGGCTGTGAGTCTATCTTGGTTTAGTTATAAAAATTATTTGCCTGTCTCACCCCACAGCCCTGTGGAAAGAAACGTGTGTGTTTTTTTGCCAATTTTAATCACACACTTGTTGTTTGTGTACATGGATTTATATTGCAGTATGTTTTTCCCCCAACACCACTTTCCATCTATTTGTATAGCAAACCCTCATGCCAAATTGAGTCAAAAGCTTTTTTGAAATCAACAAAGCATTTCTCTCTCTCTCTCTCTCTCTCTGGGAGAAGAGGAGGAGGATTTAAAAGGTCAGCTGTCGTTTGTTACCATGACACTCCTTCCTCTCCCTCCATCGTTCTCCCCCATTCACCAGCTAGATAGTCAGTCATTCTCTGGGGCTTACCCCACATCTCTCTCTCTCTCTCTCTCTCTCTCTCTCTGGGGCTTACCCCACATCTCTCTCTCTCTCTCTCTCGCTCTCTCTCTCTCTCTCTCTCTCTCTCTGGGGCTTACCCCACATCTCTCTCTCTCTCGCTCTCTCTCTCTCTCTCTCTCTCTCTCTCTCTCTCTCTCTGGGGCTTACCCCACATCTCTCTCTCTCTCTCTCTCTCTCTCTCTCTCTCTCTCTCTCTCTCTCTCTC
>NW_028165723.1:0-5000 GCF_964263955.1 Coregonus lavaretus
CCCATCAACACACACAGCGGGACAACTCCCTGGACAGGTGACACACACAAGACACACACACCACACAGACACACACCACACACACACACAGACACACACACACACACACACACACAGACACACACACACACACAAAATACACACACAGACACACACCACACAGACACACACCACACACACACAAATACACACACAGACACACACACACAGACAGACACTTGTATTACTTTGAGACACAGCTGACACTCAGATAATGTTCTTTAAATAAAGTTTGTTTTGATTGACAGCCTGGATTCTTTTGGCTCGCGCTCCCAGACTAGCCCCTCCCCCGACGTCATCATCCATGGCAACAGTGATGGTAAGGGTTCCTACGAAGGCAGTTTTTTATGTTACTGCTATATCCTTTAATGACGCTGTTTCTCTCTCTCTCTTTCTCTCTCTTTCTGTCTCTCTCTCTCTCTCTCCTTCTCTCTCACTCCTTCTCTCTCTCTTTCTCTCTCCTTCTCTCTCACTCCTTCCTCTCTCTCTCTCTCTCTCTTCCTCGCTCGTCTCTCTCCCTCTCTCCCCCTCTCTCTCTATCTCTCTTTCCTGCTCGTCTCTCTCTCTCCCTCCTCTCTCTCTCTCTCTCTCTCTCTCTCTCTCTCTCTCTCTCTCTCTCTCTCTCTCTCTTTTTCTCTCTCTCTCTCTCTCTCTCTCTCTCTCCTCTCTCTCTCTCTCTTCTCTCTCTCTCTCTCTCCTCTCTCTCTCTCTCTCTCTCTCTCTTTTTCTCTCTCTCTCTGTCTCTCTCTCCTTCTCTCTCTGTCTCTCTATCCGTCAGGTGACTCAGAAGGCGATGCCCCCAACAGGAAGCCAGATGTCCGTCGTGATGACATGTTAGCTCGTCGTACGGGCGGCCGGCGAATCACGGACCTTCGTTCCCTTTAACCAGTTCCTGCCCAAATCGCAAGCAATGTCTCTACCTAACGTTCCCACCGCCAGACGCAGGCCACGCCCTCAGGGATGGGAGAGCACGGCAGGTACACACACACACACACACACACACACACACACACACACACACATTGTCCCCCACAGACGCACATGCTCTTACTAAAGATTATAATTATACAGTAATAACTTCCTTACCCACCCCTCCCTCCTCCCGTCCCTCCCTCCCTCCCTCCCCTCCCTCCCTCCCTCCCTCCCTCCCTCCCTCCTCCCTCCCTCCCTCCCTCCTTCCTCTCCTCCTCCTCCCTCCCTCCCTCCCTCTCCTCTCCTCCCTCCCTCCCAGTCTCCCTCAGCCCATCTTAGAGGAGGGAAGAGAGGGGCGAGGGGGGAGGTCCCTTTAAGAGACCACCAGGTCCCCAGCTCCAGAAACCCCAAGACAGTCACATGGGCCCCAGATGGGGAGGGGGCCCTAAAGAGGAAGAGGGGGGGGCAATGGGCACGAAGAAGAAGTGTTGAAATGGGAAGTAGAAGAACGTCAGAAGGTGCAGAGGCTGGAGAAGGCAGGGATTAAAGTTCTACCTGCTGTGATTCGCTACGGCAGGTCAGCAGGGCGGTGGGCATGAGGCGTGTCAGCCTATGGTGTGTGGTCTAAGCTGTGACAGCACTGTGGTCGGCCTATGGCGTGTGGTCTATGCTGTGACATCACTGGAGTCGGCCCTATGGCGTGTGGTCTATGCTGTGACATCACTGTGGGTCGGCCTATGGCGTGTGGTCTATGCTGTGACGTCACTTGTGGTCGGCCTATGAAATGTGGTCTAAGCTGTGACGTCACTGTGGTCGGGCCTATGAAATGTGGTCTAAGCTGTGACGTCACTGTGTTTTTGGTGCTTTGTTTTTTTCTGACTAACGGGGCTAGTCATGTGGGAAGCTGGGAGGGCTGCCATTGGCTGCTGTCTGGTGTGATCTTTTAACTATACAGTAACTAAATGTTACTGGAATGTAACTAGAACTAAATGTTACTGAGGAATGTAACTAGAACTAAATGTTACTGGAATGTAACTAGAACTAAATGTTACTGGAATGTAACTAGAACTAAATGTTACTGGAATGTAACTAGAACTAAATGTTACTTGGAATGTAACTAGAACTAATTGTTACCCTGAATGTAACTAGAACTAAATGTTACTGGAATGTAACTAGAACTAAATGTTACTGGAATGTAACTAGAACTAAATGTTACTGGAATGTAACTAGAACTAAATGTTACCTGAATGTAACTATAACTAAATGTTACTGGAATGTAACTATAACTAAATGTTACTGGAATGTAACTAGAACTAAATGTTTACTGGAATGTAACTAGAACTAAATGTTACTGGAATGTAACTAGAACTAAATGTACGTTAGGAATGTAACTAGAACTAAATGTTACCTGAATGTAACTAGAACTAAATGTTACTGGAATGTAACTAGAACTAAATGTTACTGGAATGTAACTAGAACTAAATGTTTACCTGAATGTAACTAGAACTAAATGTTACTGGAATGTAACTATAACTAAATGTTACTGGAATGTAACTAGAACTAAATGTTACTGGAATGTAACTAGAACTAAATGTTACTGGAATGTAACTAGAACTAAATGTTACCTGAATGTAACTAGAACTAAATGTTACCTGGAATGTAACTAGAACTAAATGTTACTGGAATGTAACTAGAACTAAATGTTACCTGAATGTAACTAGAACTAAATGTTACTGGAATGTAACTAGAACTAAATGTTACTGGAATGTAACTAGAACTAAATGTTACCTGAATGTAACTAGAACTAAATGTTACTGGAATGTAACTAGAACTAAATGTTACTGGAATGTAACTAGAACTAAATGTTACTGGAATGTAACTAGAACTAAATGTTACTGGAATGTAACTAGAACTAAATGTTACCTGAATGTAACTAGAACTAAATGTTACTGGAACGTAACTAGAACTAAATGTTACTGGAACGTAACTAGAACTAAATGTTACTGAGAACGTAACTAGAACTAAATGTTACTGGAATGTAACTAGAACTAAATGTTACTGGAATGTAACTATAACTAAAATGTTACCTGAATGTAACTAGAACTAAATGTTACTGGGAATGTAACTATAACTAAATGTTACTGGAATGTAACTAGAACTAAATGTTACTGGAATGTAACTAGAACTAAATGTTACTGGAATGTAACTATAACTAAATGTTACTGGAATGTAACTAGAACTAAATGTTACTGGAATGTAACTAGAACTAAATGTTACTGGAATGTAACTAGAACTAAATATTACTGGAATTTAACTAGAACTAAATGTTACTGGAATGTAACTAGAACTAAATGTTACTGGGAATGTAACTATAACTAAATGTTACTGGAATGTAACTAGAACTAAATGTTACTGGAATGTAACTAGAACTAAATGTTACTGGAATGTAACTATAACTAAATGTTACTGGAATGTAACTATAACTAAATGTTACTGGAATGTAACTAGAACTAAATGTTACTGGAATGTAACTAGAACGAAATGTTACTGGAATGTAACTAGAACTAAATGTTACTGGAATATAACTAGAACTAAATGTTTACTGGAATGTAACTAGAACTAAATGTTACTGGAATGTAACTAGAACTAAATGTTACTGGAATGTAACTAGAACTAACTGTTACTGGGAATGTAACTAGAACTAAAATGTTACTGGAATATAACTATAACTAAATGTTACTGGAATGTAACTAGAACTAAATGTTACTGGAATGTAACTAGAACTAAATGTTACTGGAATGTAACTAGAACTAACTGTTACTGGAAATGTAACTAGAACTAAATGTTACTGGAATGTAACTAGAACTAAATGTTACTGGAATGTAACTAGAAACTCAATGTTACTGGAATGTAACTAGAACTAAATGTTACCTGAATGTAACTAGAACTAAATGTTACCTGAATGTAACTAGAACTAAATGTTACTGGAATGTAACTAGAACTAAATGTTACTGGAATGTAACTAGAACTAAATGTTACTGGAATGTAACTAGAACTAAATGTTACTGGAATGTAACTAGAACTAACATGTTACTGGAATGTAACTAGAACTAAATGTTACTGGAATGTAACTAGAACTAAATGTTACTGGAATGTAACTAGAACTAAATGTTACTGGAACTGTAACTAGAACTAAATGTTACTGGAATGTAACTAGAACTAAATGTTATCCTGAATGTAACTAGAACTAAATGTTACTGGAATGTAACTAGAACTAAATGTTACTGGAATGTAACTAGAACTAAATGTTACCCTGAATGTAACTATAACTAAATGTTACTGGAATGTAACTAGAACTAAATGTTACTGGAATGTAACTAGAACTAAATGTTACTGGAATGTAACTAGAAACTAAATGTTACTGGAATGTAACTAGAACTAAATGTTACCTGAATGTAACTAGAACTAAATGTTACTGGAATGTAACTAGAACTAAATGTTACTGGAATGTAACTAGAAACTAAATGTTACCTGAATGTAACTAGAACTAAATGTTACTGGAATGTAACTAGAACTAAAATGTTACTGGAATGTAACTAGAACTAAATGTTACTGGAATGTAACTAGAAACTAAATATTACTGGAATGTAACTAGAACTAAATGTTACTGGAATGTAACTATAACTAAATGTTACTGGAATGTAACTATAACTAAATGTTACTGGAATGTAACTATAACTAAATGTTACTGGAATGTAACTATAACTAAATATTACTGGAATGTAACTAGAACTAAATATTACTGGAATGTAACTAGAACTAAATGTTACTGGAATGTAACTAGAACTAAATGTTACTTGGAATGTAACTAGAACTAAATATTACTGGAATGTAACTAGAACTAAATGTTACTAGGAATGTAACTATAACTAAATGTTACTGGAATGTAACTAGAACTAAATGTTACTAGGAATGTAACTAGAACTAAATGTTACTGGAATGTAACTAGAAACTAAATGTTACTTGGAATGTAACTAGAACTAAATGTT
>NW_028165723.1:10000-25176 GCF_964263955.1 Coregonus lavaretus
GGACTCCAGACTAACACTGTCCCCTGGTGGAACTGGTGCCTATAACACTGTCTCCTGGTGGAACTGGTGCCTATAACACTGTCCCCTGGTGGAACTGGTGCCTATTACACTGTCCCCTGGTGGAACTGGTGCCTATTACACTGTCCCCTGGTGGAGCTGGTGCCTATTACACTGTCCCCTGGTGGAACTGGTGCCTATAACACTGTCCCCTGGTGGAACTGGTGCCTATAACACTGTCCCCTGGTGGAGCTGGTGCCTATTACACTGTCCCCTGGTGGAACTGGTGCCTATAACACTGTCCCCTGGTGGAACTGGTGCCTATAACACTGTCCCCTGGTGGAACTGGTGCCTATAACACTGTCCCCTGGTGGAACTGGTGCCTATAACACTGTCCCCTGGTGGAACTGGTGCCTATAACACTGTCCCCTGGTGGAACTGGTTCCTGTAACACTGTCCCCTGGTGGAACTGGTGCCTATAACACTGTCCCCTGGTGGAACTGGTGCCTATAACACTGTCCCCTGGTGGAACTGGTGCCTGTAACACTGTCCCCTGGTGGAACTGGTGCCTATAACACTGTCCCCTGGTGGAACTGGTGCCTATAACACTGTCCCCTGGTGGAACTGGTGCCTGTAACACTGTCCCCTGGTGGAACTGGTGCCTATAACACTGTCCCCTGGTGGAACTGGTGCCTATAACACTGTCCCCTGGTGGAACTGGTGCCTATAACACTGTCCCCTGGTGGAACTGGTGCCTATAACACTGTCCCCTGGTGGAACTGGTGCCTATAACACTGTCCCCTGGTGGAACTGGTGCCTATAACACTGTCCCCTGGTGGAACTGGTGCCTATAACACTGTCCCCTGGTGGAACTGGTGCCTATAACACTGTCCCCTGGTGGAACTGGTGCCTGTAACACTGTCCCCTGGTGGAACTGGTGCCTATAACACTGTCCCCTGGTGGAACTGGTGCCTATAACACTGTCCCCTGGTGGAACTGGTGCCTATAACACTGTCCCCTGGTGGAACTGGTGCCTATAACACTGTCCCCTGGTGGAACTGGTGCCTATAACACTGTCCCCTGGTGGAACTGGTGCCTATAACACTGTCCCCTGGTGGAACTGGTGCCTATAACACTGTCCCCTGGTGGAACTGGTGCCTATAACACTGTCCCCTGGTGGAACTGGTGCCTATAACACTGTCCCCTGGTGGAACTGGTGCCTATAACACTGTCCCCTGGTGGAACTGGTGCCTATAACACTGTCCCCTGGTGGAACTGGTGCCTATAACACGGTCCCCTGGTGGAACTGGTGCCTATAACACTGTCCCCTGGTGGAACTGGTGCCTATAACACTGTCCCCTGGTGGAACTGGTGCCTGTAACACTGTCCCCTGGTGGAACTGGTGCCTATAACACTGTCCCCTGGTGGAACTGGTGCCTATAACACTGTCCCCTGGTGGAACTGGTGCCTATAACACTGTCCCCTGGTGGAACTGGTGCCTATAACACTGTCCCCTGGTGGAACTGGTGCCTATAACACTGTCCCCTGGTGGAACTGGTGCCTGTAACACTGTCCCCTGGTGGAACTGGTGCCTATAACACTGTCCCCTGGTGGAACTGGTGCCTATAACACTGTCCCCTGGTGGAACTGGTGCCTATAACACTGTCCCCTGGTGGAACTGGTGCCTATAACACTGTCCCCTGGTGGAACTGGTGCCTATAACACTGTCCCCTGGTGGAACTGGTGCCTATAACACTGTCCCCTGGTGGAACTGGTGCCTATAACACTGTCCCCTGGTGGAAATGGTGCCTATAACACTGTCCCCTGGTGGAACTGGTGCCTATAACACTGTCCCCTGGTGGAACTGGTGCCTATAACACTGTCTCCTGGTGGAACTGGTGCCTATAACACTGTCCCCTGGTGGAACTGGTGCCTATTACACTGTCCCCTGGTGGAACTGGTGCCTATTACACTGTCCCCTGGTGGAGCTGGTGCCTATTACACTGTCCCCTGGTGGAACTGGTGCCTATAACACTGTCCCCTGGTGGAACTGGTGCCTATAACACTGTCCCCTGGTGGAGCTGGTGCCTATTACACTGTCCCCTGGTGGAACTGGTGCCTATAACACTGTCCCCTGGTGGAACTGGTGCCTATAACACTGTCCCCTGGTGGAACTGGTGCCTATAACACTGTCCCCTGGTGGAACTGGTGCCTATAACACTGTCCCCTGGTGGAACTGGTGCCTATAACACTGTCCCCTGGTGGAACTGGTTCCTGTAACACTGTCCCCTGGTGGAACTGGTGCCTATAACACTGTCCCCTGGTGGAACTGGTGCCTATAACACTGTCCCCTGGTGGAACTGGTGCCTGTAACACTGTCCCCTGGTGGAACTGGTGCCTATAACACTGTCCCCTGGTGGAACTGGTGCCTATAACACTGTCCCCTGGTGGAACTGGTGCCTATAACACTGTCCCCTGGTGGAACTGGTGCCTATAACACTGTCCCCTGGTGGAACTGGTGCCTATAACACTGTCCCCTGGTGGAACTGGTGCCTATAACACTGTCCCCTGGTGGAACTGGTGCCTATAACACGGTCCCCTGGTGGAACTGGTGCCTATAACACGGTCCCCTGGTGGAACTGGTGCCTATAACACTGTCCCCTGGTGGAACTGGTGCCTATAACACTGTCCCCTGGTGGAACTGGTGCCTGTAACACTGTCCCCTGGTGGAACTGGTGCCTATAACACTGTCCCCTGGTGGAACTGGTGCCTATAACACTGTCCCCTGGTGGAACTGGTGCCTATAACACTGTCCCCTGGTGGAACTGGTGCCTATAACACTGTCCCCTGGTGGAACTGGTGCCTATAACACTGTCCCCTGGTGGAACTGGTGCCTGTAACACTGTCCCCTGGTGGAACTGGTGCCTATAACACTGTCCCCTGGTGGAACTGGTGCCTATAACACTGTCCCCTGGTGGAACTGGTGCCTATAACACTGTCCCCTGGTGGAACTGGTGCCTATAACACTGTCCCCTGGTGGAACTGGTGCCTATAACACTGTCCCCTGGTGGAACTGGTGCCTATAACACTGTCCCCTGGTGGAACTGGTGCCTATAACACTGTCCCCTGGTGGAACTGGTGCCTATAACACTGTCCCCTGGTGGAACTGGTGCCTATAACACTGTCCCCTGGTGGAACTGGTGCCTATAACACTGTCCCCTGGTGGAACTGGTGCCTGTAACACTGTCCCCTGGTGGAACTGGTGCCTATAACACTGTCCCCTGGTGGAACTGGTGCCTATAACACTGTCCCCTGGTGGAACTGGTGCCTATAACACTGTCCCCTGGTGGAACTGGTGCCTATAACACTGTCCCCTGGTGGAACTGGTGCCTATAACACTGTCCCCTGGTGGAACTGGTGCCTATAACACTGTCCCCTGGTGGAACTGGTGCCTATAACACTGTCCCCTGGTGGAACTGGTGCCTATAACTCTGTCCCCTGGTGGAACTGGTGCCTATAACACTGTCCCCTGGTGGAACTAGTGCCTGTAACACTGTCCCCTGGTGGAACTGGTGCCTATAACACTGTCCCCTGGTGGAACTGGTGCCTGTAACACTGTCCCCTGGTGGAACTGGTGCCTATAACACTGTCCCCTGGTGGAACTGGTGCCTGTAACACTGTCCCCTGTTGGAACTGGTGCCTATAACACTGTCCCCTGGTGGAACTGGTTCCTGTAACACTGTCCCCTGGTGGAACTGGTGCCTATAACACTGTCCCCTGGTGGAACTGGTGCCCATAACACTGTCCCCTGGTGGAACTGGTGCCTATAACACTGTCCCCTGGTGGAACTGGTGCCTATAACACTGTCCCCTGGTGGAACTGGTGCCTATAACACTGTCCCCTGGTGGAACTGGTGCCTATAACACTGTCCCCTGGTGGAACTGGTGCCTATAACACTGTCCCCTGGTGGAACTGGTGCCTATAACACTGTCCCCTGGTGGAACTGGTGCCTATAACACTGTCCCCTGGTGGAACTGGTGCCTGTAACACTGTCCCCTGGTGGAACTGGTGCCTATAACACTGTCCCCTGGTGGAACTGGTGCCTGTAACACTGTCCCCTGGTGGAACTGGTGCCTATAACACTGTCCCCTGGTGGAACTGGTGCCTATAACACTGTCCCCTGGTGGAACTGGTGCCTATAACACTGTCCCCTGGTGGAACTGGTGCCTATAACACTGTCCCCTGGTGGAACTGGTGCCTATAACACTGTCCCCTGGTGGAACTGGTGCCTATAACACTGTCCCCTGGTGGAACTGGTGCCTATAACACTGTCCCCTGGTGGAACTGGTGCCTATAACACTGTCCCCTGGTGGAACTGGTGCCTGTAACACTGTCCCCTGGTGGAACTGGTGCCTATAACACTGTCCCCTGGTGGAACTGGTGCCTATAACACTGTCCCCTGGTGGAACTGGTGCCTATAACACTGTCCCCTGGTGGAACTGGTGCCTATAACACTGTCCCCTGGTGGAACTGGTGCCTATAACACTGTCCCCTGGTGGAACTGGTGCCTATAACACTGTCCCCTGGTGGAACTGGTGCCTATAACACTGTCCCCTGGTGGAACTGGTGCCTATAACACTGTCCCCTGGTGGAACTGGTGCCTGTAACACTGTCCCCTGGTGGAACTGGTGCCTGTCCCCTGGTGGAACTGGTGCCTATAACACTGTCCCCTGGTGGAACTGGTGCCTATAACACTGTCCCCTGGTGGAACTGGTGCCTGTAACACTGTCCCCTGGTGGAACTGGTGCCTATAACACTGTCCCCTGGTGGAACTGGTGCCTATAACACCTGCATTACTAGCTGTTTGGGGTTTTAGGCTGGGTTTCTGTACAGCACTTCGAGATATTAGCTGATGTACGAAGGGCTATATAAAATAAAATTGATTGATTGATTGATATAACTGGTGGAACTGGTGCCTATAACACTGTCCCCTGGTGGAACTGGTGCCTATAACTCTGTCCCCTGGTGGAACTGGTGCCTATAACACTGTCCCCTGGTGGAACTGGTGCCTATAACACTGTCCCCTGGTGGAACTGGTGCCTATAACACTGTCCCCTGGTGGAACTGGTGCCTGTAACACTGTCACATGGTGGAACTGGTGCCTATAACTCTGTCCCCTGGTGGAACTGGTGCCTATAACACTGTCCCCTGGTGGAACTGGTGCCTATAACACTGTCCCCTGGTGGAACTGGTGCCTGTAACACTGTCCCCTGGTGGAACTGGTGCCTGTAACACTGTCCCCTGGTGGAACTGGTGCCTATAACACTGTCCCCTGGTGGAACTGGTGCCTGTAACACTGTCCCCTGGTGGAACTGGTGCCTATAACACTGTCCCCTGGTGGAACTGGTGCCTATAACACTGTCCCCTGGTGGAACTGGTGCCTGTAACACTGTCCCCTGGTGGAACTGGTGCCTATAACACTGTCCCCTGGTGGAACTGGTGCCTATAACACTGTCCCCTGGTGGAACTGGTGCCTGTAACACTGTCCCCTGGTGGAACTGGTGCCTATAACACTGTCCCCTGGTGGAACTGGTGCCTATAACACTGTCCCCTGTTGGAACTGGTGCCTATAACACTGTCCCCTGGTGGAACTGGTGCCTATAACACTGTCCCCTGGTGGAACTGGTGCCTGTAACACTGTCCCCTGGTGGAACTGGTGCCTATAACACTGTCCCCTGGTGGAACTGGTGCCTGTATTACTGTCCCCTGGTGGAACTGGTGCCTATAACACTGTCCCCTGGTGGAACTGCTGCCTGTAACACTGTCCCCTGGTGGAACTGGTGCCTATAACACTGTCCCCTGGTGGAACTGGTGCCTATTACACTGTCCCCTGGTGGAATTGGTGCCTATAACACTGTCCCCTGGTGGAACTGGTGCCTATAACACTGTCCCCTGGGGGAACTGGTGCCTATAACACTGTCCCCTGGTGGAACTGGTGCCTATAACACTGTCCCCTGGTGGAACTGGTGCCTATAACACTGTCACCTGGTGGAACTGGTGCCTATTACACTGTCCCCTGGTGGAACTGGTGCCTATAACACTGTCTCCTGGTGGAACTGGTGCCTGTCCCCTAGTGGAACTGGTGCCTATAACACTGTCCCCTGGTGGAACTGGTGCCTGTAACACTGTCCCCTGGTGGAACTGGTGCCTATAACACTGTCCCCTGGTGGAACTGGTGCCTATAACACTGTCCCCTGGTGGAACTGGTGCCTATAACACTGTCCCCTGGTGGAACTGGTGCCTATAACACTGTCCCCTGGTGGAACTGGTGCCTATAACACTGTCCCCTGGTGGAACTGGTGCCTGTAACACTGTCCCCTGGTGGAACTGGTGCCTATAACACTGTCCCCTGGTGGAACTGGTGCCTATAACACTGTCCCCTGGTGGAACTGGTGCCTATAACACTGTCCCCTGGTGGAACTGGTGCCTATAACACTGTCCCCTGGTGGAACTGGTGCCTATAACACTGTCCCCTGGTGGAACTGGTGCCTATAACACTGTCCCCTGGTGGAACTGGTGCCTGTAACACTGTCCCCTGGTGGAACTGGTGCCTGTAACACTGTCCCCTGGTGGAACTGGTGCCTGTAACACTGTCCCCTGGTGGAACTGGTGCCTATAACACTGTCCCCTGGTGGAACTGGTGCCTGTAACACTGTCCCCTGGTGGAACTGGTGCCTATTACACTGTCCCCTGGTGGAACTGGTGCCTATAACACTGTCCCCTGGTGGAACTGGTGCCTATAACACTGTCCCCTGGTGGAACTGGTGCCTATAACACTGTCCCCTGGTGGAACTGGTGCCTGTAACACTGTCCCCTGGTGGAACTGGTGCCTATAACACTGTCCCCTGGTGGAACTGGTGCCTATAACACTGTCCCCTGGTGGAACTGGTGCCTATAACACTGTCCCCTGGTGGAACTGGTGCCTATAACACTGTCCCCTGGTGGAACTGGTGCCTATAACACTGTCCCCTAGTGGAACTGGTGCCTGTAACACTGTCCCCTGGTGGAACTGGTGCCTGTAACACTGTCCCCTGGTGGAACTGGTGCCTGTCCCCTGGTGGAACTGGTGCCTGTAACACTGTCCCCTGGTGGAACTGGTGCCTATAACACTGTCCCCTGGTGGAACTGGTGCCTATAACACTGTCCCCTGGTGGAACTGGTGCCTGTAACACTGTCCCCTGGTGGAACTGGTGCCTATAACACTGTCCCCTGGTGGAACTGGTGCCTGTCCCCTGGTGGAACTGGTGCCTGTAACACTGTCCCCTGGTGGAACTGGTGCCTATAACACTGTCCCCTGGTGGAACTGGTGCCTGTAACACTGTCCCCTGGTGGAACTGGTGCCTGTAACACTGTCCCCTGGTGGAACTGGTGCCTATAACACTGTCCCCTGGTGGAACTGGTGCCTGTCCCCTGGTGGAACTGGTGCCTGTAACACTGTCCCCTGGTGGAACTGGTGCCTATAACACTGTCCCCTGGTGGAACTGGTGCCTGTAACACTGTCCCCTGGTGGAACTGGTGCCTATAACACTGTCCCCTGGTGGAACTGGTGCCTATAACACTGTCCCCTGGTGGAACTAGCCCATGATTTGGTCACCAATTGTTTTCTGCGGCGTCACACAATAGAAAAACATTTTAATAACCTTCCTAATAAAGTAATTCCCAGTGCTTTAGACTGTATAATAGACTGCTGAGGCTATTGAAGAAATACGTTGTTTCATCTAACATGTCCAAGCAGGAATGCATGCCTCAAGCACATTAAGGCCCTTACATCACACATAAAAGAAAAGATTCAACAGGACATCATATAACATAACACTACATATCTACAATACAACATGTATAATACCACCATACAACAATATTACAATGTACGTGTGCTAGCTTGTGTCTGCACCTGTGTGTGTGTTGCTTCACAGTCCCCGCTGTTCCATAAGGTGTATTTCTATCTGTTTTTAAATCAAATTCTACTACTACTGCTGTTTGTTGCTACTTGGCTACCTGCCAAACTATTCACGTTTTACTTTTAATAAACGTTTAATCAATCTCTGTGTTCAACAAATTTACCAACTTTTTAGTTTTGTCCTCACTCATCTTTTTTCGTTAAACTTTTTCACCCCGGACGTTTATCCCGAGACAGAAGAGTCATTTTCCTGTGCGTTTTAGCTGCCAACTTTACGTTATTTTCCGTTTTTCCATCGCAACTTTTTTTCCCTTATTCAACTTTTTCACTCCGGACGCTTTATCTGGACATGGCTCATCAACATCTTCAACAGCCGAAGCTAAGTAGTAACATTAACATGATGTCTTTTAATTGCAGTCGCTGTACTCATAATATACAGGAGAATTCTCGCCTTACGGCGAGAATAGCTGTGCTACAAGCCCAGCTTCAGACGCAATCGTTAGGCAAGAGTATTATCAGTGTAGGAAAGGAAGAAACAGCGTCTGTGCCACCAGTAAGTACAGACAGTAACGTTAGTATAACTCCCCCCGCACAGTCCCTGCAGCCGGACAACTTTCTCATGGCTTCTGGAGGGAAATACTGTTGGAATGCTCAACCGGTGTCGCTCATTCAGCCGACAGAAACCTTCAACCGGTTTTCCCCATTATGTAGCGAGTCGGAGTCTGAGTCTGAGTCTTCTCTAGTCTCTACTCCTCCCGTTACGGGGTCTGAGACGCCGAAGGCTCCCACCATTAGCTCTGACAAATTGAAAACCCTAGTCATTGGCGACTCCATTACCCGCAGTATTAGACTTAAAACGAATCACCCAGCGATCATACACTGTTTACCAGGGGGCAGGGCTACCGACGTTAAGGCTAATCTAAAGATGGTGCTGGCTAAAGCTAAAACTGGCGAGTGTAGAGAGTATAGAGATATTGTTATCCACGTCGGCACCAACGATGTTAGGATGAAACAGTCAGAGGTCACCAAGTGCAACATAGCTTCAGCGTGTAAATCAGCTAGAAAGATGTGTCGGCATCGAGTAATTGTCTCTGGCCCCCTCCCAGTTAGGGGAAGTGACGAGCTCTACAGCAGAGTCTCAGCACTTAATCGCTGGTTGAAAACTGTTTTCTGCCCCTCCCAAAAGATAACATTTGTGGATAATTGGCCCTCTTTCTGGGACTCACCCACAAACAGGATCAAGCCTGACCTGCTGAGGAGTGACGGACTCCATCCTAGCTGGAGGGGTGCTCTCCTCTTATCTACCAACATAGATAGGGCTCTAACTCCTTTAGCCCCACAGTGAAATAGGGTGCAGGCCAGGCAGCAGGCTGTTAGCCAACCTGCCAGCTTAGTGGAGTCTGCCAATAGTATAGTCAGTGTAGTCAGCTCAGCCATACCCATTGAGACTGTGTCTGTGCCTCGACCTAGGTTGGGCAAAACTAAACATGGTGGTGTCCACCCTAGCAATCTTATTAGGATAAAGACCTCCTCCATTCCTGCCATTATTGAAAGAGATCGTGATACCTCACATCTCAAAATAGGGTTACTTAATGTTAGATCCCTCACTTCAAAGGCAGTCATAGTCAATGAACTAATCACTGATCATAATCTTGATGTGATTGGCCTGACTGAAACATGGCTTAAGCCTGATGAATTTGCTGTGTTAAATGAGGCCTCACCTCCTGGTTACACTAGTGACCATATTCCCCGTGCATCCCGCAAAGGCGGAGGTGTTGCTAACATTTACGATAGCAAATTTCAATTTACAAAAAAAAAAATGACGTTTTCATCTTTCGAGCTTCTAGTCATGAAATCTATGCAGCCTACTCAATCACTTTTTATAGCTACTGTTTACAGGCCTCCTGGGCCATATACAGCGTTCCTCTCTGAGTTTCCTGAATTCCTATCAGACCTTGTAGTCATAGCAGATCATATTCTAATTTTTGGTGATTTTAATATTCACATGGAGAAGTCCACAGACCCACTCCAAAAGTCCTTCGGAGCCATTATCGACTCAGTGGGTTTTGTCCAACATGTCTCTGGACCTACTCACTGCCACAGTCATACTCTGGACCTAGTTTTGTCCCATGGAATAAATGTTGTAGATCTTAATGTTTTTCCACAAAATCCTGGACTATCGGACCACCATTTTATTACGTTTGCAATCGCAACAAATAATCTGCTCAGACCCCAACCAAGGAGCATCAAAAGTCGTGCTATAAATTCTCAGACAACACAAAAATTCATTGATGCCCTTCCAGACCCCTTCTGCCTACCCAAGGACGTCAGAGGACAAAAATCAGTTAACCACTTAACTGAGGAACTAAATTTAACCTTGCACAATACCCTAGATGCAGTTGCACCCCTAAAAACGAAAAACATTTGTCATAAGAAACTAGCTCCCTGGTATACAGAAAATACCCGAGCTTTGAAGCAAGCTTCCAGGAAATTGGAACGGAAATGGCGCCACACCAAACTGGAAGTCTTCCGACTAGCTTGGAAAGACAGTACCGTGCAGTACCGAAGAGCCCTCACTGCTGCTCGATCATCCTACTTTTCCAAATTAATCGAGGAAAATAAGAACAATCCAAAATTTCTTTTTGATACTGTTGCAAAGCTAACTAAAAAGCAGCATTCCCCAAGAGAGGATGGTTTTCACTTCAGCAGTGATAAATTCATGAACTTCTTTGAGGAAAAGATCATGACCATTAGAAAGCAAATTACGGACTCCTCTTTGAATCTGCGTATTCCTCCAGGGCTTAGCTGTCCTGGATCTGCACAGCTCTGCGAGGGCCTGGGATCGGGAGAGACACTTAAGTGTTTTAGTACTATATCTCTTGACACAATGATGAAAATAATCATGGCCTCTAAACCTTCAAGCTGCATACTGGATCCTATTCCTACTAAACTGCTGAAGGAGCTGCTTCCTGTGCTTGGCCCTCCTATGTTGAACATAATAAACAGCTCTCTATCCACCGGATGTGTACCAAACTCACTAAAAGTGGCAGTGATAAAGCCTCTCTTGAAAAAGCCAAACCTTGACCCGGAAAATATAAAAAACTATCGGCCAATATCGAATCTTCCATTCCTCTCAAAAATTTTAGAAAAAGCTGTTGCGCAGCAACTCACTGCCTTTCTGAAGACAAACAATGTATACGAAATGCTTCAGTCTGGTTTTAGACCCCATCATAGCACTGAGACTGCACTTGTGAAGGTGGTAAATGACCTTTTAATGGCGTCAGACCGAGGCTCTGCATCTGTCCTCGTGCTACTAGACCTTAGTGCTGCCTTTGACACCATCGATCACCACATTCTTTTGGAGAGACTGGAAACCCAAATTGGTCTACACGGACAAGTTCTGGCCTGGTTTAGATCCTACCTGTCGGAAAGATATCAGTTTGTCTCTGTGAATGGTCTGTCCTCCGACAAATCAACTGTACATTTCGGTGTTCCTCAAGGTTCCGTTTTAGGACCACTATTGTTTTCACTATATATTTTACCTCTTGGGGATGTTATTCGAAAACATAATGTTAACTTTCACTGCTATGCGGATGACACACAGCTGTACATTTCAATGAAGCATGGTGAAGCCCCAAAATTGCCCTCGCTAGAAGCCTGTGTTTCAGACATAAGGAAGTGGATGGCTGAAAACTTTTTACTTTTAAACTCGGACAAAACAGAGATGCTTGTTCTAGGTCCCAAGAAACAAAGAGATCTTCTGTTAAATCTGACAATTCATCTTGATGGTTGTAAAGTCGTCTCAAATAAAACTGTGAAGGACCTAGGCGTTACTCTTGACCCTGATCTCTCTTTTGACGAACATATCAAGACTGTTTCAAGGACAGCTTTTTTCCATCTACGTAACATTGCAAAAATCAGAAATTTTCTGTCCAAAAATGATGCAGAAAAATTAATCCATGCATTTGTTACTTCTAGATTAGACTACTGCAATGCTCTATTTTCCGGCTACCCGGATAAAGCACTAAATAAACTTCAGTTAGTGCTAAATACGGCTGCTAGAATCCTGACTAGAACCAAGAAATTTGATCATATTACTCCAGTGCTAGCTTCCCTACACTGGCTTCCTGTTAAGGCAAGGGCTGATTTCAAGGTTTTACTGTTAACCTATAAAGCGTTACATGGGCTTGCTCCTACCTATCTTTCCGAGTTGGTCCTGCCGTACATACCAATACGTACGCTACGGTCACAAGACGCAGGCCTCCTAATTGTCCCTAGAATTTCTAAGCAAACAGCGGGAGGCAGGGCTTTCTCCTATAGATCTCCATTTTTATGGAACAGTCTGCCTACCCATGTGAGAGACGCAGACTCGGTCTCAACCTTTAAGTCTTTACTGAAGACTTATCTCTTCAGTAGGTCATATGATTGAGTGTAGTCTGGCCCAGGAGTGTGAAGGTGAACGGAAAGGCTGGAGCAACGAACAGCCCTTGCTGTCTCTGCCAGGCCGGTTCCCCTCTCCACTGGGGTTCTCTGCCTCTAACCCTGTTGCAGGGGCTGAGTCACTGGCCTGCTGGTGCTCTTTCATGCCGTCCCTGGGAGGGGTACGTCAATTGAGTGGGTTGAGTTACTGACGTGATCTTCCTGTCTGGGTTGGCGACCCCCCCCCCCCTTGGTTTGTGCTGTGGTGGAGACCTCTGTGGGCTATACTCGGCCTTGTCTCAGGATTGTAAGTTGGTGGTTGGGGATATCCCTCTAGTGGTGCGGGGGCTGTGCTTTGGCGGAGTGGGTGGGGTTATATCCTTCCTGTTTGGCCCTGTCCGGGGGTTTCTTCGGATGGGGCCACAGTGTCTCCGGACCGCTCCTGTCTCAGCCTCCAGTATTTATGCTGCAGTAGTTTATGTGTCGGGGGGCTGGGGTTAGTTGGTTATACCTGGAGTACTTCTCCTGTCTTATCCAGTGTCCTGTGTGAATTTAAGTATGCTCTCTCTAATTCTCTCGTTCTCTCTTTCTCTCTGAGAACCTGAGCCCTAGGACCATACGTCAGGACTACCGGGCATGATGACACCCTGCTGCCCCCAGTCCGCCTGGCCTTGCTGCTATTCCAGTTTCAACTGTTCTGCCTGCGGCTACGAAACCCCTACCTGTCCCAGACCTGCTGTTTTCAACTCTAAATGATCGGCTATGAAAAGCCAACTGAGAGACCTGAGCCCTAGGACCATACGTCGGGACTACCGGCCGTGGTGACTCCTTGCTATCCCCAGTCCGCCTGGCCTTGCTGCTATTCCAGTTTAAACTGTTCTGCCTGCGGTTATGGAACCCCTACCTGTCCCAGACCTGCTGTTTTAAACTCTAATGATCGGCTATGAAAAGCCAACTGAGATTTATTCCTGATTATTATTTGACCATGCTTGTCACTTATGAACATTTTTGAACATCTTGGCATGGTTCTGTTATAATCTCCACCCGGCACAGCCAGAAGAGGACTGGCCACCCCTCATAGCCTGGTTCCTCTCTAGGTTTCTTCCTAGGTTTTGCCTTTCTAGGGAGTTTTTCCTAGCCACCGTGCTTCTACACCTGCATTACTAGCTGTTTGGGGTTTTAGGCTGGGTTTCTGTACAGCACTTCGAGATATTAGCTGATGTAAGAAGGGCTATATAAAATAAAATTGATTGATTGATTGATACTAGCATCAGTTACTTGATGTGGAATAGAGTTTCATGTAGTCATGGCTCTATGTAGTACTGTGCACCTCCCATAGTCAGTTCTGGACTTGGGGACTGTGAAGAGACCTCTGGTGGCATGTCTTGTGGGGTATGCATGGGTGCCCGAGCTGTGTGCTAGTATACTGAACAAAAATATTAACGCAACATGCAACAATTTCAAAGATTTTACTGAGTTACAGTTCATATAAGGAAATCAGTCAATTTAAATAAATAAATTAGTCCCTAATCTATGGATTTCCTGTGACTGGGCAGGGGTGTAGCCATGGTTGGGCCTGGGAGGGCATAGGCCCACCCAATTGCATTGCTAGTTATAGCCAGCTAGCTAACATTGAACCTAGTTGGTTAGCTTTAGCTACCTGCAGATTCATACTACAGCTATGACAATCAGTTTGTATTGGTAGTAGTATGAGCTGGGATCATGGCGGTTCATTGTTTAGCTAGTTCTATTATGGGGTCCGAACGCTGCTACCCTATTATGGGGTCTGAACGCTGTTACCCTATTATGGGGTCTGAACGCTGTTACCCTATTAGTTACCCTATTATGGGGTCCGAACGCTGTTACCCTATTATGGGGTCTGAACGCTTTTACCCTATTATGGGGTCCGAACGCTGTTACCCTATTAGTTACCCTATTATGGGGTCCGAACGCTGTTACCCTATTATGGGGTCTGAACGCTGTTACCCTATTATGGGGTCCGAACGCTGTTACTCTATTATGGGGTCTGAACGCTGTTACCCTATTATGGGGTCTGAACGCTGTTACCCTATTATGGGGTCCGAACGCTGTTACCCTATTATGGGGTCTGAACGCTGTCACCCTATTATGGGGTCCGAACGCTGCTACCCTATTATGGGGTCTGAACGCTGTTACCCTATTATGGGGTCTGAACGCTGTTACCCTATTATGGGGTCCGAACGCTGTTACCCTATTATGGGGTCCGAACGCTGTTACCCTATTATGGGGTCTGAACGCTGTTACCCTATTATGGGGTCTGAACGCTGTTACCCTATTATGGGGTCTGAACGCTGTTACCCTATTATGGGGTCTGAACGCTGTTACCCTATTATGGGGTCTGAACGCTGTTACCCTATTATGGGGTCCGAACGCTGTTACCCTATTATGGGGTCTGAACGCTGTTACCCTATTATGGGGTCTGAACGCTGTTACCCTATTATGGGGTCTGAACGCTGTTACCCTATTATGGGGTCTGAACGCTGTTACCCTATTATGGGGTCTGAACGCTGTTACCCTATTATGGGG
This sequence comes from Coregonus lavaretus, assembly GCF_964263955.1. Lineage (NCBI taxonomy): Eukaryota > Metazoa > Chordata > Actinopteri > Salmoniformes > Salmonidae > Coregonus > Coregonus lavaretus. Next base: position 24,942 of record NW_028165723.1, read on the forward strand.
TCCGAACGCTGTTACCCTATTATGGGGTCCGAACGTTGTGAAAAGTGGATCTTTTATTCAGGAAAAGGAGAAAAACGGATCTCCTGCCACGTGTGCGGTTAACGCATTACAGCTGTGAGACAAACTGAGATTGAAATCATTACACAAACAGATTTAGAAAAAATTAAGTCCCAGAATTCGAGGATGACCGTAATATACCAATACGCTAACGCTGAAAATAGTTCACAAATTTTAA
>NW_028165722.1:0-2500 GCF_964263955.1 Coregonus lavaretus
GAAAGAAGAAGAAGAAGAAGAAGAAGAAGAAGAAGAAGAAGAAGAAGAAGAAGAAGAAACACCACACCTCTACCAGGTCCCTAGAAGTCAGAGGAGGCCTGTCACTGGCCTTTCCCCTTTAACAAAGTAACAAACAATACTACTGTAGCTAGCTGGGAAGCCATATACATGACCAGTGATATCACAAAAATAGGATCCTACTTTTTTCAGAAAGACGAGATCCTTTGAGTGGAAATAATAATGCAACGTGGGGGATCATCTACTCACTGTACATTAATAGATGATATCTTCATTTGAACCAGTTTCTCACAGCAGGAAAATAATCCTGCAGCAACAGGAAATGTGAATTATTATGTGGATTATAATTAATTGAAATTTTTTGTAGGGGGTTGATACAATACATTTTCATTAGGGGAAAACCAAGTCTGACATTTTAAAATGTTAATTACAAACTTTAGAAGCCTTTTTAAGCCTTGAATACAGTTTGCATTTCCTGCTATGCAGGAAAATTCCTGCAACAATAGGACGATCAAATTAAGATAAGGCATCTGTATATTATATAACGTGTATTGTAGATTATAAATCCACAACACAAGGTCAGAGAGGAGGGTCCTACATCCTCCTCTTCCATCACCATCTACTGTCAGCTAGAACCCTGCCCTCCCTCTCTCTGGAGTAAACTCATCCTTTTGGCAGGCTTGAGGTCTAGGGGGCACAGGGAGTGTGTGTTTGTATGTGTGTGAGTGTGTGAGTGTGTGTGTGTGTGTGTGTGTGTGAGTGTGTATGTGTGTGTGTGTGTGTGTATGTGTATGTGTGTGTGTGTGTGTGTGTGTTACCTTGCAGAAACAGCAGAAAGGCAGAACAGACCAGATGGCCAGAGGGGGAAGTCTCACCGTGACGGGTTTGGGTTTGAAAACACACGAGACAAACGCTGTAGCTTACCATTGCTCACTCAAAGTAAAATATCTTGTTTCTCCTGAAGCGTACACTCGATTGTTACTTCCCACAAATCAACAAAAAAAAACATGGTATTGGTTGAGCTGGACGGAGTTTCCACCATATTTCTCATTTCCTTTTAAAATCAGTGGAGGGAAGTGAACAAGTGCTCAGTTTGGGAGGAAGGAGAGATTGTTGACTTGGGATGCACGCACTGTTACACACTATTGGCAGATGCCATTCTGAATGATTGTAAAACCAACTATAAATACTTACAAATGTCTGACAGAATCTATGGAACTCATTAATCAATAGACAATGTTGGTCAGACTCCTAGGACGTGTGTGTGTGTCTTAGTGTGTGTGTGTGTGTGTGTGTGTGTGTGTGTGTGTGTCTTAGTGTGTGTGTGTTCTGCTGAGGTGAGGTGCTGTTTGGTTGTTGCTGGGGACATTTTGTTGTCGCTGTGCACGTTAGATTTCTGCCAAAATCTGCTCCCTGCAAACACACACACACACACACACACACAACATATATTTTACTATCCTTGTGGTGACCTAAAATTGATTTCCATTCAAAAAGACTGATGATTGGCTGAGAGAAATTGATGATAAAATGATTGTGGGGGCTGTTTTGTTAGACTTCAGTGCGGCTTTTGACATTATCGATCATAGTCTGCTGCTGGAAAAACGTATGTGTTTTGGCTTTACACCCCCTGCTATAATGTGGATAAAGAGTTACCTGTCTAACAGAACACAGAGGGTGTTCTTTAATGGAAGCCTCTCCAACATAATCCAGGTAGAATCAGGAATTCCCCAGAGCAGCTGTCTAGGCCCATTACTTTTTTTCAATCTTTCTTAATGACATGCCACTGGCTTTGAGTAAAGCCTGTGTGTCTATGTATGCGGATGACTCAACACTATATACGTCAGCTACTACAACGAGTGAAATGACTGCAACACTTAACAAATAGCAAGGAATAAATTAGTCCTAAATATTTCAAAAACTAAAAGCATTGTATTTGGGACAAATCATTCACTAAATCCTAAACCTCAACTAAATCTTGTAATGAATAATGTGGAAATTGCAAAAGTTGAGGAGACTAAACTGCTTGGAGTAACCCTGGATTGTAAACTGTCATGGTCAAAACATATTGATACAACAGTAGCTAAGATGGGGAGAAGTCTGTCCATAATAAAGCGCAGCTCTGCATTCTTAACATCACTATCAACAAGGCAGGTCCTACAGGCCCTAGTTTTGTCGCACCTGGACTACTGTTCAGTCGTGTGGTCAGGTGCCACAAAGAGGGACTTAGAACAGGGCAGCACGGCTGGCCCTTGGACGTACACGGAGAGCCAACATCAATAACATGCATATCAATCTCTCCTGGCTCAAAGTGGAGGAGAGATTGACTACTCTCACTACTTGTGAGAGGTATTGACATGTTGAAAGCACCGAGCTGTCTGTTTAAACTACTAGCACACAGCTCAGACACCCATGCATACCCTACAAGACATGCCACCAGAGGTCTCTTCACAGTCCTCAAATCCAGAACAGACTATGGGAG
>NW_028165722.1:7500-20000 GCF_964263955.1 Coregonus lavaretus
GCTGATTGGGGAGGGAATCTACCAATAAGAACAGCTGATTGGGAGGGAATCAACCAATAAGAACAGCTGATTGGGAGGGAATCTACCAATAAGAACAGCTGATTGGGAGGGAATCAACCAATAAGAACAGCTGATTGGGAGGGAATCTACCAATAAGAACAGCTGATTGGGAGGGAATCAACCAATAAGAACAGCTGATTGGGAGGGAATCTACCAATAAGAACAGCTGATTGGGAGGGAATCAACCAATAAGAACAGCTGATTGGGAGGGAATCTACCAATAAGAACAGCTGATTGGGAGGGAATCAACCAATAAAAACAGCTGATTGGGAGGGAATCAACCATTGTCACCCACAGAGACTAGAGTACGTTGACTTAAGTGAGATGTTCAGAGTCTCAGCAGTTTACAGCTGAAGGTGATCCTATTGTCTAGGACATGGCATGACAGAGTTTCTTTAGTCTGATGGAGTGAGGCATGGCCAATCCCCCTATATAGTGCACTTGTTTTTACCATAGGGCTCTGGTAGCGCACTATATAGTATGAAAATGTATGCACTCACTAACTGTAAGTTGCTCTGGATAAGAGCGTCTGCTAAATGACTCACTAACTGTAAGTTGCTCTGGATAAGAGCGTCTGCTAAATGACTCACTAACTGTAAGTGGCTCTGGATAAGAGCGTCTGCTAAACGACTCACTAACTGTAAGTGGCTCTGGATAAGAGCGTCTGCTAAACGACTCACTAACTGTAAGTTGCTCTGGATAAGAGCGTCTGCTAAACGACTCACTAACTGTAAGTTGCTCTGGATAAGAGCGTCTGCTAAACGACTCACTAACTGTAAGTTGCTCTGGATAAGAGCGTCTGCTAAACGACTCACTAACTGTAAGTTGCTCTGGATAAGAGCGTCTGCTAAACGACTCACTAACTGTAAGTTGCTCTGGATAAGAGCGTCTGCTAAACGACTCACTAACTGTAAGTTGCTCTGGATAAGAGCGTCTGCTAAACGACTCACTAACTGTAAGTTGCTCTGGATAAGAGCGTCTGCTAAACGACTCACTAACTGTAAGTTGCTCTGGATAAGAGCGTCTGCTAAATGACTCACTAACTGTAAGTTGCTCTGGATAAGAGCGTCTGCTAAATGACTCACTAACTGTAAGTTGCTCTGGATAAGAGCGTCTGCTAAATGACTCACTAACTGTAAGTTGCTCTGGATAAGAGCGTCTGCTAAATGACTCACTAACTGTAAGTTGCTCTGGATAAGAGCGTCTGCTAAATGACTCACTAACTGTAAGTTGCTCTGGATAAGAGCGTCTGCTAAATGACTCACTAACTGTAAGTTGCTCTGGATAAGAGCGTCTGCTAAATGACTCACTAACTGTAAGTTGCTCTGGATAAGAGCGTCTGCTAAATGACTCACTAACTGTAAGTTGCTCTGGATAAGAGCGTCTGCTAAATGACTCACTAACTGTAAGTTGCTCTGGATAAGAGCGTCTGCTAAATGACTCACTAACTGTAAGTTGCTCTGGATAAGAGCGTCTGCTAAATGACTCACTAACTGTAAGTTGCTCTGGATAAGAGCGTCTGCTAAATGACTCACTAACTGTAAGTTGCTCTGGATAAGAGCGTCTGCTAAATGACTCACTAACTGTAAGTTGCTCTGGATAAGAGCGTCTGCTAAATGACTCACTAACTGTAAGTTGCTCTGGATAAGAGCGTCTGCTAAATGACTCACTAACTGTAAGTTGCTCTGGATAAGAGCGTCTGCTAAATGACTCACTAACTGTAAGTTGCTCTGGATAAGAGCGTCTGCTAAATGACTCACTAACTGTAAGTTGCTCTGGATAAGAGCGTCTGCTAAATGACTCACTAACTGTAAGTTGCTCTGGATAAGAGCGTCTGCTAAATGACTCACTAACTGTAAGTTGCTCTGGATAAGAGCGTCTGCTAAATGACTCACTAACTGTAAGTTGCTCTGGATAAGAGCGTCTGCTAAATGACTCACTAACTGTAAGTTGCTCTGGATAAGAGCGTCTGCTAAATGACTCACTAACTGTAAGTTGCTCTGGATAAGAGCGTCTGTTGCTCTGGATAAGAGCGTCTGTTGCTCTGGATAAGAGCGTCTGCTAAATGACTCACTAACTGTAAGTTGCTCTGGATAAGAGCGTCTGCTAAATGACTCACTAACTGTAAGTTGCTCTGGATAAGAGCATCTGCTAAATGACTCACTAACTGTAAGTTGCTCTGGATAAGAGCGTCTGCTAAATGACTCACTAACTGTAAGTTGCTCTGGATAAGAGCGTCTGCTAAATGACTCACTAACTGTAAGTTGCTCTGGATAAGAGCGTCTGCTAAATGACTCACTAACTGTAAGTTGCTCTGGATAAGAGCGTCTGCTAAATGACTAGGGTGCCATGTGGGACACAATCCTCTCTAGGAAGCTCTTCAAACACCTCAGTAATCTACAAACAGACAATAAACACAACCACTCCCCTCTCCTCCCCTCCTCTCCTCTCCTCCCCTCCCCTCCCCTCCCCCTCTCGTCCCCTCCACTCCCCTCCCCCCTCCACTCCCCTCCCCCTCTCCTCCCCTCCACTCCCCTCCCCTCTCCTCCCCTCCACTCCCCTCCCCCTCCCCCTCTCCTCCCCTCCCCTCCCCCCCCTCCACTCCCCTCCCCTCCCCCTCTCCTCCACTCCCCCTCTCGTCCCCTCCACTCCCCTCCCCTCCCCAAACAATTTGCTTGAAGAATTTTGAAAAATAATAATGGGTAAATGTTGTACAATCCAGGTGTACAAAGCTCTTAGAGACTTACCCAGAAAGACTCACAGCTGTAATCGCTGCCAAAGGTGCTTCTACAAAGTATTGCCTCAGGGGTGTGAATACTTACGTAAACAAGATATTTCTATAGTTCTTCTTCAATAAATTAGCAACAATTCCAAATATCTGTTTTCACTTTGTCATTATGGGGTATTGTGTGTAGAAAAAAAATATATTTAATCCATTTTGAATTCAGGCTGTAACAGAACAAAATGTGGAATAAGTCAAGGGGTATGAATACTTTCTGAAAGCGCTGGTATAATCGTCCAGGATGCAAACAAACAATTAAGGAATAGGAAAAATATAGCGATGCTAATGTAGGACCTAACTTCTGGTAGATGGAAAGGCTTTCCCCAAAACCTCCTCAATGAAATGTTAACTAGCTACTAAGTAGCCTATGCCTCCCTGGCAGAATGATATCATGATTATTTGCATAAATCGAGTGGCCATTCGTTTTGCAAACTCCATCTCATGAGCTACAGAAACACTGCTAACCAAAACCACAGTGCTAGGTGCCTGAGCACTTGAATTAAAAGGGTAACTACACTAAAAAAAATCTAAATTTTCTTAGATTTTTTCCCCAGACCTCAAAAGTGGTCTCCTGATGTGGTTTAAGCATTGTTGTGGACTTAGGACATCCTATTAAAAAAATCTGAAACCAATGAATTCCTGACTAATTTGACAGCCTCATTTCTCTGTTTCAATAGTAGGCCTACTATTAGCCTACAACACAGTACAGCTTGGGTTGGCCTGACTGTGAAACACCAATATGGGATTTATCATTTTGGGTCATTCAGTGAGTGTATGTCACTGTTTCTCATTTGAAGTTTTCACACAGGGGAGTTTTTTTTCTTTGCCTGGTGAGCCGTTTAGAATGTTGGAGTATACCCACTTCTCCAGGCACTACAACACCACCGGCTACCACCATAAACAGATATAGGCTACCAACACCACCGGCTACCACTATAAACAGATATAGTATACCAACACCACCGGCTACCACTATAAACAGATATAGTATACCAACACCACCGGCTACCACTATAAACAGATATAGTATACCAACACCACCGGCTACCACCATAAACAGATATAGGCTACCAACACCACCGGCTACCACTATAAACAGATATAGTATACCAACACCACCGGCTACCACTATAAACAGATATAGTATACCATCACCACCGGCTACCACTATAAACAGATATAGTATACCAACACCATTATCTACCACTATAAACAGAGCCCTGCCATAAACATACTGTAGGCTACCATCATTAGTATCTACCACTATAAACAGAGCCCTGCCATAAACATACTGTAGACTACCATCATTAGTATCTACCACTATAAACAGAGCCCTGCCATAAACATACTGTAGGCTACCATCATTAGTATCTACCACTATAAACAGAGCCCTGCCATAAACATACTGTAGGCTACCATCATTAGTATCTACCACTATAAAACAGAGCCCTGCCATAAACATACTGTAGGCTACCATCATTAGTATCTACAGTGGCTTGCGAAAGTATTCACCCCCCCTTGGCATTTTTCCTTATTTTGTTGCCTTACAACCTGGAATTAAAAATGATTTTTTGTGAGTTTGTATCATTTGATTTACTCAACATGCCTACCACTTTGAAGATGCAAACATTTTTTTTATTGTGAAACAAACAAGAAAAAAATAATAATAACTTGAGCGTGCATAACTATTCACCCCTCCAAAGTCAATACTTTGTAGAGCCACCTTTTGCAGCAATTACAGCTGGGATTTTTGCCCATTCTTCAAGGCAAAACTGCTCCAGCGCCTTCAAGTTGGATGGGTTCCGCTGGTGTACAGCAATCTTTAAGTCATACCACAGATTCTCAAATTGGATTGAGGTCAGGCTTTGACTAGGCCATTCCAAGACATTTAAATGGTTCCCCTTAAACCACTCAAGTGTTGCTTTAGCAGTATGCTTAGGGTCATTGCCCTGCTGGAAGGTGAACCTCCGTCCCAGTCTCAAATCTCTGGAAGACTGAAACAGGTTTCCCTCAAGAATTTCCCTGTATTTAGCGGCATCCATCATTCCTTCAATTCTGACCAGTTTCCCAGTCCCTACCAATGAAAAACATCCCCACAGCATGATGCTGCCACCACCATGCTTCACTGTGGGGATGGTGTTCTCGGGGTGATGAGAGGTGTTGGGTTTGCGCCAGACATAGCATTTTCCTTGTTGGCCAAAATGCTCAATTTTAGTCTCATCTGACCAGAGTACCTTCTTCCATATGTTTGGGGAGTCTCCCACATGCCTTTTGGCGAACAACAAACGTGTTTGCTTATTTTATTCTTTAAAACAATGGCTTTTTTCTGGCCACTCTTCCGTAAAGCCCAGCTCTGTGGAGTGTACAGCTTAAAGTGGTCCTATGGACAGATACTCCAATCTCCGCTGTGGAGCTTTGCAGCTCTTTCAGGGTTATCTTTGGTCTCTTTGTTGCCTCTCTGATTAATGCCCTCCTTGCCTGGGCCGTGAGTTTTGGTGGGCGGCCCTCTCTTGGCAGGTTTGTTGTGGTGCCATATTCTTTCAATTTTTTAATAATGGATTTAAATGGTCCTCCGTGGGATGTTCAAAGTTTCTGATATTTTTATATAACCCAACCCTGATCTGTACTTCTCCACAACTTTGTCCCTGACCTGTTTGGAGAGCTCCTTGGTCTTCATGGTGCTGCTTGCTTGGTGGTGCCCCTTGCTTAGTGGTGTTGCAGACTCTGGGGCCTTTCAGAACAGGGATCATGTGACACTTAGATTGCACACAGGTGGACTTTATTTAACTAATTATGTGACTTCTGAAGGTAATTGGTTGCACCAGGTCTTATTTAGGGGCTTCATAGCAAAGGGGGTGAATACATATGCACGCACCACTTTTCCGTTATTTATTTTTTTGAATCTTTTGAAACAAGTAATATTTTTCATTTCACTTCACCAATTTGGACTATTTTGTGTATGTCCATTTAATGAAATCCAAATAAAAATCAATTTAAATTACAGGTTGTAATGCAACAAAATAGGAAAAACGCCAAGGGGGATGAATACTTTTGCAAGGCACTGTACCACTATAAAGTACAGTATCACATTTACATTTTAGTCATTTAGCAGACGCTCTTATCCAGAGCGACTTACAAATTGGAGTATATACTAGTGGATTGCTATGGACTCTAACATGGACATTTAAAACCTGTATTAGATCAAATAAACCCAGATCTAAACTCTGACCTTTGATTGCGCTTCTATCTACAGTAATAACACCCTTCTGTACACACACACACACACACACACACACACAGTAGGCTATCTCTCTGGCTGTAGCCCCAGTGCAGAAGTATCAACAGTATGCTCAGGTTTACAGTGTAGTAGTACTTTCCCACAGCAGATAAATGCTAACAATGCTTCCTACACCAACACGTTGACTCAGAGGATCAGCACATGGGGCCACTCTCAAACAACACATCCACAACCTCGATAGTCATATCAAAGTAAAGACCTATTCCATAAAAGGTTGGCACTGATAAATCATTTAGAAAATAATACCTAAAGGTGGTTTAAATAAAAACCTACAGTGGTGCCTTTTTCTGCTGAGAAGAGGTGCATATTTTCTGCTGAGAAGATGAGGTGCCTATTTTCTGCTGAGAAGAGGTGCCTTCCCTCGTTTGGAAAATAAAAAACAACTTTTGACACGGGTTTCCAAGCGTGAACATGGATTGCTGTTGGTAACATTCAACAATTAGATATTAAAACAACAAACTTCTTGTAGGAAATGACATGGAAGAATACATACTGTAGGTTACTGCTGCTTACCTTGATATCCTGTTTAAACTACCCGGTGGAGCATACAGCATGAGGAGCGATGATCGATGTCAACACAGGTATGCGTTAACCGAACCAACCCGTTCAATTTATACAGTATATTCCCATAGCGCTCGTAACAACGGATCCGATATGCCACGACACAATCATGTAAATAAATGATGAAATGTGTAAATGAAAACGGGCGGATTAAACTTCCCAAAGTCCTCGTTAAAAGTCCATAAAATAGTTGATCTTCTCTGTTGTGTATCGCGTTCAGGCGGGGCGCAGCTGCCTCTCTCCTTCGGCTTCAGGTTGAGAGACTCTGGACGGGGCGACTTGGTCGGGCGATACCAAATGGTCAGATGCAGAGGGACGTAGAAATAGCAGGGGCAGCAGATCTTTGTAAGCGAAAAAGACAACCATAGTATATAATTCAATCTCTCATCTAATATGTATAAAATAAGTCCCTTTACTTGATATGTTTCATGATTTGTTTAGCAGGCGTGTTTATTCAGAGATTTTTTTTTTTAAATATTGGTTTGGTCCACCGTAGGTGATGTGTTGGCTACCTAAAGTGTATCCAGCTTTAAAAACCGTGCCAGAGGGTAAAACTCAAAACCTTGTACAGAGTTTAATGTGATCAATTGTCTTTGAAGTTGTATGCATGGTCCTTGTATTTCAGCAGTTCCTTTGGAGAATAAGTCATCAGTCATTGCTCTTTTTTCTGTAATTCTGTAATTTCCCCCCGAGTAGCTACAATGTTGCCATTTTATGCTGAGTTCTCTGTTTGTCCACTGTGGTTGAAAATGGAAACATTGTTACAAGACAGTTGGCAAGTTCCAGCAGTAGCCAAACAGAGGACTGGAGATGGTCAGAGAGAGAGACAGATGTACATGTAGATAGCCTTAGCCTACAGGTATCAGGTTTCAGGTGTTATCTTCTCGCTGTAGATAGCCTTAGCCTACAGGTATCAGGTTCAGGTGTTATCTTCTCGCTGTAGATAGCCTTAGCCTACAGGTATCAGGTTTCAGGTGTTATCTTCTCGCCTACTGTAGGTAAACGTTGAAACGAATCTATCACAGTATGAAACATTTATGCACTCACTAACTGTAAGTCGCTCTGGATAAGAGCGTCTGCTAAATGACTAAAAATGTAAAATGTAAAACAACTAAATGACTATTAGAAAACTAGACAACAAGGCTTCAAAATAACCAAACAGAGGACTGGAGAGATGGTTAGAGAAAGAAAGTGCAGGAGAGATATAGAGAGAGATATCCGGTTTCAGTGATTATCTTCTCGCCTACTGCAGGATGCTACAGATGTGGTATCTTAATTTTAGCCTGTTTCTCACAGCAGGGAAATAATGCTGCAGCAACAGGAAATGTGAATTATTGTGTGGATGATAATGAATGGATATTTTTTGTAGGGGTTGATACACTTTTTCATTAGGGCAAATCAAATCTGACATTTTAAAGTGGAAATTATAAACTTCAGAAAATGTTTTAAACCTCAAACAGGGTGATCAAATTACGTTTTTATTTGTGAAATGCTTGGTAAACAACAGGTGTAGACTAACAGTAACGTGTACGCTGGGAGTCAGGAAACAAGTACAGGGAGTGAATTCAATAATAACTGAAACAAAACAAGAAACCACGAGTAGCGTACAGACATGAACCACAGGAACAGAATCAATAACGCCTGGGGAAGGAACCAAAGGGAGTGACATATATAGGGGAGGTCATCAGGAAGGTGATGGAGTCCTGGTGAGTCTCAGGAAGCGCAGGTGAGCGTAACGGTGGTGGCAGGTGTGCGTAACGATGGTGGCAGGTGTGCGTAACGATGGTGGCAGGTGTGCGTAACGATGGTGGCAGGCGTGCGTAACGATGGTGGCAGGCGTGCGTAACGATGGTGGCAGGTGAGCGTAACGATGGTGGCAGGTGTGCGTAACGATGGTGGCAGGCGTGCGTAACGATGGTGGCAGGCGTGCGTAACGATGGTGGCAGGCGTGCGTAACGATGGTGGCAGGTGTGCGTAACGATGGTGGCAGGCGTGCGTAACGATGGTGGCAGGCGTGCGTAACGATGGTGGCAGGCGTGCGTAACGATGGTGGCAGGCGTGCGTAACGATGGTGGCAGGCGTGCGTAACGATGGTGGCAGGCGTGCGTAACGATGGTGGCAGGTGTGCGTAACGATGGTGGCAGGTGTGCGTAACGATGGTGGCAGGCGTGTGTAACGATGGTGGCAGGTGTGCGTAACGATGGTGGAAGGTGTGCGTAACGATGGTGGCAGGTGTGCGCAGCGATGGTGGCAGGTGTGCGTAACGATGGTGGCAGGTGTGCGTAACGGTGGTGGCAGGTGTGCGTAACGATGGTGGCAGGTGTGCGTAACGATGGTGGCAGGTGTGCGTAACGATGGTGGAAGGTGTGCGTAACGATGGTGGCAGGTGTGCGTAACGATGGTGGCAGGTGTGCGCAGCGATGGTGGCAGGTGTGCGTAACGATGGTGGCAGGTGTGCGTAACGATGGTGGCAGGTGTGCGTAACGATGGTGGCAGGCGTGTGTAACGATGGTGGCAGGTGTGCGTAACGATGGTGGCAGGCGTGCGTAACGATGGTGGCAGGCGTGCGTAACGATGGTGGCAGGTGTGCGTAACGATGGTGGCAGGCGTGCGTAACGATGGTGGCAGGCGTGCGTAACGATGGTGGCAGGTGTGCGTAACGATGGTGGCAGGTGTGCGTAACGATGGTGGCAGGCGTGTGTAACGATGGTGGCAGGTGTGCGTAACGATGGTGGAAGGTGTGCGTAACGATGGTGGCAGGTGTGCGCAGCGATGGTGGCAGGTGTGCGTAACGATGGTGGCAGGTGTGCGTAACGATGGTGGCAGGCGTGCGTAACGATGGTGGCAGGTGTGCGTAACGATGGTGGCAGGTGTGCGTAACGATGGTGGCAGGTGTGCGTAACGATGGTGGCAGGCGTGCGTAACGATGGTGGCAGGTGAGCGTAACGATGGTGGCAGGTGTGCGTAACGATGGTGGCAGGCGTGCGTAACGATGGTGGCAGGCGTGCGTAACGATGGTGGCAGGTGTGCGTAACGATGGTGGCAGGCGTGCGTAACGATGGTGGCAGGCGTGCATAACGATGGTGGCAGGCGTGCGTAACGATGGTGGCAGGCGTGCGTAACGATGGTGGCAGGCGTGCGTAACGATGGTGGCAGGCGTGCGTAACGATGGTGGCAGGCGTGCGTAACGATGGTGGCAGGCGTGCGTAACGATGGTGGCAGGTGTGCGTAACGATGGTGGCAGGCGTGCGTAACGATGGTGGCAGGCGTGCGTAACGATGGTGGCAGGCGTGCGTAACGATGGTGGCAGGCGTGCGTAACGATGGTGGCAGGCGTGCGTAACGATGGTGGCAGGTGTGCGTAACGATGGTGGCAGGTGTGCGTAACGATGGTGGCAGGTGTGCGTAACTATGGTGGCAGGTGTGCGTAACGATGGTGGCAGGTGTGCGTAACGATGGTGGCAGGTGTGCGTAACGATGGTGGCAGGTGTGCGTAACGATGGTGGCAGGCGTGCGTAACGATGGTGGCAGGCGTGCGTAACGATGGTGGCAGGCGTGCGTAACGATGGTGGCAGGTGTGCGTAACGATGGTGGCAGGTGTGCGTAACGATGGTGGCAGGCGTGCGTAACGATGGTGGCAGGCGTGCGTAACGATGGTGGCAGGCGTGCGTAACGATGGTGGCAGGTGTGCGTAACGATGGTGGCAGGTGTGCGTAACGATGGTGGCAGGCGTGTGTAACGATGGTGGCAGGTGTGCGTAACGATGGTGGAAGGTGTGCGTAACGATGGTGGCAGGTGTGCGCAGCGATGGTGGCAGGTGTGCGTAACGATGGTGGCAGGTGTGCGTAACGGTGGTGGCAGGTGTGCGTAACGATGGTGGCAGGTGTGCGTAACGATGGTGGCAGGCGTGCGTAACGATGGTGGCAGGTGTGCGCAGCGATGGTGGTAGGTGTGTGTAACGATGGTGGCAGGTGTGCGTAACGATGGTGGAAGGTGTGCGTAACGATGGTGGCAGGTGTGCGCAGCGATGGTGGCAGGTGTGCGTAACGATGGTGGCAGGTGTGCGTAACGGTGGTGGCAGGTGTGCGTAACGATGGTGGCAGGTGTGCGTAACGATGAGTGAACTGGTGACAATGAGCGCCAGAGAGGAGGAGCGGGAGTAGCCATGACACTAACAGTGAAATGCTGACTTACAGGCCGTTCCCAACAAGGCAGAGAGAAAGAAAATAGAGAAATAATAGAACAGTAAAACATGTAATAATAAAAGTAATAATAAATACACAACGAGTAACGATAACTTGGCTACATACACGGGGTACCAGTACCGAGTCGATGATAACTTGGCTATATACACGGGGTACCAGTACCGAGTCGATGTGCAGGGGTACGAGGTAATTGAGGTAGATGTGTACATATAACTAGGGACAAAGTGACAGATAATAAACAGCAGCAGCAGCGTATGTGATGAACCCAGAAAATGAGTGCAGTCAGGTCTCTGTTCTACTACTTTAACAAGAACCCACCAGTCAGGTCTCTGTTCTACTACTTTAACAAGAACCCACCAGTCAGGTCTCTGTTCTACTACTTTAACAAGAACCCACCAGTCAGGTCTCTGTTCTACTACTTTAACAAGAACCCACCAGTCAGGTCTCTGTTCTACTACTTTAACAAGAACCCACCAGTCAGGTCTCTGTTCTACTACTTTAACAAGAACCCACCAGTCAGGTCTCTGTTCTACTACTTTAACAAGAACCCACCAGTCAGGTCTCTGTTCTACTACTTTAACAAGAACCCACCAGTCAGGTCTCTGTTCTACTACTTTAACAAGAACCCACCAGTCAGGTCTCTGTTCTACTACTTTAACAAGAACCCACCAGTCAGGTCTCTGTTCTACTACTTTAACAAGAACCCACCAGTCAGGTCTCTGTTCTACTACTTTAACAAGAACCCACCAGTCAGGTCTCTGTTCTACTACTTTAACAAGAACCCACCAGTCAGGTCTCTGTTCTACTACTTTAACAAGAACCCACCAGTCAGGTCTCTGTTCTACTACTTTAACAAGAACCCACCAGTCAGGTCTCTGTTCTACTACTTTAACAAGAACCCACCAGTCAGGTCTCTGTTCTACTACTTTAACAAGAACCCACCAGTCAGGTCTCTGTTCTACTACTTTAACAAGAACCCACCAGTCAGGTCTCTGTTCTACTACTTTAACAAGAACCCACCAGTCAGGTCTCTGTTCTACTACTTTAACAAGAACCCACCAGTCAGGTCTCTGTTCTACTACTTTAACAAGAACCCACCAGTCAGGTCTCTGTTCTACTACTTTAACAAGAACCCACCAGTCAGGTCTCTGTTCTACTACTTTAACAAGAACCCACCAGTCAGGTCTCTGTTCTACTACTTTAACAAGAACCCACCAGTCAGGTCTCTGTTCTACTACTTTAACAAGAACCCACCAGTCAGGTCTCTGTTCTACTACTTTAACAAGAACCCACCAGTCAGGTCTCTGTTCTACTACTTTAACAAGAACCCACCAGTCAGGTCTCTGTTCTACTACTTTAACAAGAACCCACCAGTCAGGTCTCCTTCCTACTACTTTAACAAGAACCCACCAGTCAGGTCTCTGTTCTACTACTTTAACAAGAACCCACCAGTCAGGTCTCTGTTCTACTACTTTAACAAGAACCCACCAGTCAGGTCTCTGTTCTACTACTTTAACAAGAACCCACCAGTCAGGTCTCTGTTCTACTACTTTAACAAGAACCCACCTGTCAGGTCTCTGTTCTACTACTTTAAC
>NW_028165722.1:25000-47223 GCF_964263955.1 Coregonus lavaretus
GCTCCACAGTGGGTGGGCCTATGCCCTCCCAGGCCCCACCCATTGCTGCGCCCCTGCCCAGTCGTGAAATCCATAGATTAGGGCCTAATGAATTTATTTCAATTGACTGATTTCCTTCTATGAACTGTAACTCAGTAAAATCGTTGAAATTGTTTCATGTTGCGTTTATATTTTTGTTCAGTATATATATATATATATATAGCCTATATAAAGGAAGAGAAGCTAAGGCCAAACCCAGAGAGATAGAGATATGCCGGTGGCATGCTACGCCACCAGCATGCATTTCTTTAAGTCAGATGGCTACTGCGTCTGCTATTCAGATACAGAAGGAGACTAATTCGTACATTTTCAATCTGATTATTTTGTTTAAAGACAAGCGTTATATTGTTAGATTATAGGAGTAACTCAAGTAGGCCTGATGCAGTCTTCCTCACCTCAAGTTGAACTGTTGGAGTGCCGGGGCGTACGGCCTTCATATCACAGGCCTGCAGTATATTAGGGTAAACGTTGGAGTCAGTTGGAGTGCCAGGGCGTACGGCCTTCATATCACAGGCCTGCAGTATAATAGGGTAAACGTTGTAGTCAGTTGGAGTGCCGGGGCGTACGGCCTTCATATCACAGGCCTGCAGTATAATAGGGTAAACGTTGGAGTCAGTTGGAGTGCCGGGGCGTACGGCCTTCATATCACAGGCCTGCAGTATAATAGGGTAAACGTTGGAGTCAGTTGGAGTGCCGGGGCGTACGGCCTTCATATCACAGGCCTGCAGTATAATAGGGTAAACGTTGGAGTCAGTTGGAGTGCCGGGGGCGTACGGCCTTCATATCACAGGCCTGCAGTATAATAGGGTCAACGTTGGAGTCAGTTGGAGTGCCGGGGCGTACGGCCTTCATATCACAGGCCTGCAGTATAATAGGGTAAACGTTGGAGTCAGTTGGAGTGCCGGGGCGTACGGCCTTCATATCATAGTCCTGCAGTATAATAGGGTAAACGTTGGAGTCAGTTGGAGTGCCGGGGCGTACGGCCTTCATATCACAGGCCTGCAGTATAATAGGGTAAACATTGGAGTCAGTTGGAGTGCCGGGGCGTACGGCCTTCATATCACAGGCCTGCAGTATAATAGGGTAAACGTTGGAGTCAGTTGGAGTGCCGGGGCGTACGGCCTTCATATCACAGGCCTGCAGTATAATAGGGTAAACGTTGGAGTCAGTTGGAGTGCCGGGGCGTACGGCCTTCATATCACTAGCCTGCAGTATAATAGGGTAAACGTTGGAGTCAGTTGGAGTGCCGGGGCGTACGGCCTTCATATCATAGTCCTGCAGTATAATAGGGTAAACGTTGGAGTCAGTTGGAGTGCCGGAGCGTACGGCCTTCATATCATAGTCCTGCAGTATATTAGGGTAAACGTTGGAGTCAGTTGGAGTGCCGGGGCGTACGGCCTTCATATCACAGGCCTGCAGTATAATAGGGTAAACGTTGGAGTCAGTTGGAGTGCCGGGGCGTACGGCCTTCATATCACAGGCCTGCAGTATAATAGGGTAAACGTTGGAGTCAGTTGGAGTGCCGGGGCGTACGGCCTTCATATCATAGTCCTGCAGTATAATAGGGTAAACGTTGGAGTCAGTTGGAGTGCCGGGGGCGTACGGCCTTCATATCACAGGCCTGCAGTATAATAGGGTAAATGTTGGAGTCAGTTGGAGTGCCGGGGCGTACTGCCTTCATATCACAGGCCTGCAGTATAATAGGGTAAACGTTGGAGTCAGTTGGAGTGCCGGGGCGTACGGCCTTCATATCACAGGCCTGCAGTATAATAGGGTAAACGTTGGAGTCAGTTGGAGTGCCGGGGCGTACGGCCTTCATATCATAGTCCTGCAGTATATTAGGGTAAACGTTGGAGTCAGTTGGAGTGCCGGGGCGTACGGCCTTCATATCACAGGCCTGCAGTATAATAGGGTAAACGTTGGAGTCAGTTGGAGTTCCTGGGCGTACGGCCTTCATATCATAGTCCTGCAGTATATTAGGGTAAACGTTGGAGTCAGTTGGAGTGCCGGGGCGTACGGCCTTCATATCACAGGCCTGCAGTATAATAGGGTAAACGTTGGAGTCAGTTGGAGTGCCGGGGCGTACGGCCTTCATATCACAGGCCTGCAGTATAATAGGGTAAACGTTGGAGTCAGTTGGGGTGCCGGAGCGTACGGCCTTCATATCGTAGTCCTGCAGTATAATAGGGTAAACGTTGGAGTCAGTTGGAGTGCCGGGGGCGTACGGCCTTCATATCACAGGCCTGCAGTATAATAGGGTAAACGTTGGAGTCAGTTGAAGTGCCGGGGCGTACGGCCTTCATATCACAGGCCTGCAGTATAATAGGGTAAACGTTGGAGTCAGTTGGAGTGCCGGGGCGTACGGCCTTCATATCACAGGCCTGCAGTATAATAGGGTAAACGTTGTAGTCAGTTGGAGTGCCGGGGCGTACGGCCTTCATATCACAGGCCTGCAGTATAATAGGGTAAACGTTGTAGTCAGTTGGAGTGCCGGGGCGTACGGCCTTCATATCACAGGCCTGCAGTATAATAGGGTAAACTTTGTAGTCAGTTGGAGTGCCGGGGCGTACGGCCTTCATATCACAGGCCTGCAGTATAATAGGGTAAACGTTGGAGTCAGTTGGAGTGCCGGGGCGTACGGCCTTCATATCATAGTCCTGCAGTATAATAGGGTAAACGTTGGAGTCAGTTGGAGTGCCGGGGCGTACGGCCTTCATATCATAGTCCTGCAGTATAATAGGGTAAACGTTGGAGTCAGTTGGAGTGCCGGGGGCGTACGGCCTTCATATCACAGGCCTGCAGTATAATAGGGTAAACGTTGGAGTCAGTTGGAGTGCCGGGGCGTACGGCCTTCATATCACAGGCCTGCAGTATAATAGGGTAAACGTTGGAGTCAGTTGGAGTGCCGGGGCGTACGGCCTTCATATCATAGTCCTGCAGTATATTAGGGTAAACGTTGGAGTCAGTTGGAGTGCCGGGGCGTACGGCCTTCATATCACAGGCCTGCAGTATAATAGGGTAAACGTTGGAGTCAGTTGGAGTGCCTGGGCGTACGGCCTTCATAATAATAATAATAATATCATAGTCCTGCAGTATATTAGGGTAAACGTTGGAGTCAGTTGGAGTGCCGGGGCGTACGGCCTTCATATCACAGGCCTGCAGTATAATAGGGTAAACGTTGGAGTCAGTTGGAGTGCCGGGGCGTACGGCCTTCATATCACAGGCCTGCAGTATAATAGGGTAAACGTTGGAGTCAGTTGGGGTGCCGGAGCGTACGGCCTTCATATCGTAGTCCTGCAGTATAATAGGGTAAACGTTGGAGTCAGTTGGAGTGCCGGGGGCGTACGGCCTTCATATCACAGGCCTGCAGTATAATAGGGTAAACGTTGGAGTCAGTTGAAGTGCCGGGGCGTACGGCCTTCATATCACAGGCCTGCAGTATAATAGGGTAAACGTTGTAGTCAGTTGGAGTGCCGGGGGCGTACGGCCTTCATATCATAGTCCTGCAGTATAATAGGGTAAACGTTGGAGTCAGTTGTAGTGCCGGGGCGTACGGCCTTCATATCACAGGCCTTCAGTAGCTAAAGCTCCATAATAGCCAAACCAAACCAAACCTTCACAATAGTTTGTAAACTTTATAAGGGTAATATCAAAAGTAAGTCGAGCCATTGTTTATAGGAAAAATATGAGCAGAGGAATTATTATTATTATTACTTTTTTTCACCTTTATTTAACCAGGTAAGCCAGTTGAGAACAAGTTCTCATTTACAACTGCGACCTGACCAAGATAAAGCAAAGCAGTGCGATAAAAACAACAACACAGAGTTACATATGGGGTAAAACAAAACATAAACTCAAAAATACAACAGAAAATATATATACAGTGTGTGCAAATAGAGATACTGGGGTGCAAATGAGCAAAATAAATAACAATATGGGGATGAGGTAGTTGGGTGGGCTAATTTCAGATGGGCTGTGTACAGGTGCAGTGATCGGTAAGGTGCTCTGACAACTGATGCTTAAAGTTAGTGAGGGAGATAAGAGTCTCCAGCTTCAGAGATTTTTGCAGTTCGTTCCAGTCATTGGCAGCAGAGAACTGGAAGGAATGGCGGCCAAAGGAGGTGTTGGCTTTGGGGATGACCAGAGAGATATACTACGGGTGGGTGTTGCTATGGTGACCAATGAGCTAAGATAAGGCGGGGATTTGCCTAGCAGGGATTTATAGATGACCTGGAGCCAGTGGGTTTGGCGACGAATATGTAGTGAGGACCAGCCGACACGAGCGTACAGGTCACAGTGGTGGGTAATATATGGGGCTTTGGTGACAAAACGGATGGCACTGTGATAGACAACATCCAATTTGCTGATTAGTGTTGGAGGCTATTTTGTAAATGACATCGCCGAAGTCAAGGATCGGTAGGATAGTCAGTTTTACGAGGGCATGTTTGGCAGCATGAGTGAAGGAGGCTTTGTTGCGAAATAGGAAGCCGATTCTAGATTTAACTTTGGATTGGAGATTCTTAATGTGAGTCTGGAAGGAGAGTTTACAGTCTAACCAGACACCTAGGTATTTGTAGTTGTCCACATACTCTAGGTCAGACCCGTCGAGAGTAGTGATTCTAGTCGGGTGGGCGGGTGCCAGCAGCGTTCGATTGAAGAGCATGCATTTAGTTTTACTAGTGTTTAAGAGCAGTTGGAGGCTACGGAAGGAGTGTTGTATGGCGTTGAAGCTCGTTTGGAGGTTTGTTAACACAGTGTCCAATGAAGGGCCAGATGTATACAAAATGGTGTCGTCTGCGTAGAGGTGGATCTGAGAGTCACCAGCAGCAAGAGCGACATCATTGATATACACGGAGAAAAGAGTCGGCCCAAGAATTGAACCCTGTGGCACCCCCATAGAGACTGCCAGAGGTCCAGACAACAGGCCCTCCGATTTGACACATTGAACTCTATCTGAGAAGTAGTTGGTGAACCAGGCGAGGCAGTCATTTGAGAAACCAAGGCTATTTAGTCTGCCAATAAGAATGCGGTGGTTGACAGAGTCGAAAGCCTTGGCCAGGTCGATGAAGACGGCTGCACAGTACTGTCTTTTATCGATCGCGGTTATAATATCGTTTAGGACCTTGAGCGTGGCTGAAGTGCACCCATGACCAGCTCGGAAACCGGATTGCATAGCGGAGAAGGTACGGTGGGATTCGAAATGGTCGGTGATCTGTTTGTTAACTTGGCTTTCAAAAACTTTTGAAAGGCAGGGCAGGATGGATATAGGTCTGTAACAGTTTGGATCTAGAGTGTCACCCTCTTTGAAGAGGGGGATGACCGCGGCAGCTTTCCAATCTCTGGGGATCTCAAGAGATACGAAAGAGAGATTGAACAGGCTAGTAATAGGGGTTGCGACAATTTTGGCAGCCATTTTTAGAAAGAAAGGGTCCAGATTGTCTAGCCCAGATGATTTGTAGGGGTCCAGATTTTGCAGCTCTTTTAGAACATCAGCTGTCTGAATTTGTGTGAAGGAGAAGCGGGGGGGGGGGGCATGGGCAAGTTGCAGCGGAGGGTGCAGAGCTGGTGGCCGGGGTAGTGGTAGCCAGGTGGAAAGCATGGCCAGCCGTAGCAAAATACTTGTTGAAATTCTCGATTATTGTAGATTTATCGGTGGTGATAGTGTTTCCTAGCCACAATGCAGTGGGAAGCTGGGAGGAAGTGCTCTTATTCTCCATGGACTTTACAGTGTCCCAAAACCTTTTGGAGTTAGTGCTACAGGATGCAAATTTCTGCTTGAAAAGCTTGCCTTTGCTTTCCTAACTGCTTGTGTATATTGGTTCCTAACTTCCCTGAAAAGTTGCATATCGCGGGGGCTATTCGATGCTAATGCAGTACGCCACAGGATGTTTTTGTGCTGGTCAAGGGCAGTCAAGTCTGAAGAGGAGTGAATGTAAACCAGGGAAAAAAACACACTACCCTCCCCTCTGCCCACCCAAACACACTACCCTCCCCTCTGCCCACCCAAACACACTACCCTCCCCTCTGCCCCCCCCAAACACAAATACCCTCCCCTCTATCCCCCCTCAAACACACTACCCTCCCCTCTGCCCACCCAAACACACTACCCTCCCCTCTGCCCACCCAAACACACTACCCTCCCCTCTGCCCCCCCCAAACACACTACCCTCCCCTCTGCCCACCCAAACACACTACCCTCCCCTCTGCCCCCCCCAAACACACTACCCTCCCCTCTGCCCCCCCCAAACACACTACCCTCCCCTCTGCCCCCCCAAACACACTACCCTCCCCTCTGCCCCCCCCAAACACACTACCCTCCCCTCTGCCCCCCCAAACACACTACCCTCCCCTCTGCCCCCCCCAAACACACTACCCTCCCCTCTGCCCCCCCAAACACACTACCCTCCCCTCTGCCCCCCCCAAACACACTACCCTCCCCTCAAAAACCTCCTCAATGAAATGTTAACTAGCTACTAAGTATCCTATGCCTCCCTGGCAGAATTATATCATGATTATTTGCTTAAATCCAGTGGCCATTTGTTTTGCAAACTCCATCTCATGAGCTACAGAAACACTGCTAACCAAAACCACAGTGCTAGGTGCCTGAGCACTTTAATTAAAGGTTAACTACACAAAAAAATTTAAATGTCGTAGATTTTTCCCAGACCTCAAAAGTGGTCTCCTGATGTGGTTTAAGCATTGTTGTGGACTTAGGACATCCTATTAAAAAAATCTGAAACCAGTGAATTCCTGACTCATTTGACAGCCTCATTTCTCTGTTTCAATAGTAGGCCTACTATTAGCCTACAACACAGTACAGCTTGGGTTGACCTGACTGTGAAACACCAATATGGGATTTATCATTTTGGGTCATTCAGTGAGTGTATGTCACTGTTTCTCATAGAAGTTTTCACACAGGGCAACATTTGAGTACACCCACTTCTCCAGGCACCACTACAGAGTTAGAGTGACCCACTACAGAGTTAGAGTAACCCACTACAGAGTTAGAGTGACCCACTACAGAGTTAGAGTAACCCACTACAGAGTTAGAGTAACCCACTACAGAGTTAGAGTGACCCACTACAGAGTTAGAGTAACCCACTACAGAGTTAGAGTGACCCACTACAGAGTTAGAGTGACCCACTACAGAGTTAGAGTAACCCACTACAGAGTTAGAGTAACCCACTACAGAGTTAGAGTGACCCACTACAGAGTTAGAGTAACCCAGAGTTAGAGTAACCCACTACAGAGTTAGAGTAACCCACTACAGAGTTAGAGTAACCCACTACAGAGTTAGAGTGACCCACTACAGAGTTAGAGTGACCCACTACAGAGTTAGAGTAACCCACTACAGAGTTAGAGTAACCCACTACAGAGTTAGAGTGACCCACTACAGAGTTAGAGTAACCCACTACAGAGTTAGAGTAACCCACTACAGAGTTAGAGTAACCCACTACAGAGTTAGAGTGACCCACTACAGAGTTAGAGTAACCCACTACAGAGTTAGAGTAACCCACTACAGAGTTAGAGTAACCCACTACAGAGTTAGAGTAACCCACTACAGAGTTAGAGTAACCACTACAGAGTTAGAGTGACCCACTACAGAGTTAGAGTAACCCACTACAGAGTTAGAGTAACCCACTACAGAGTTAGAGTAACCCACTACAGAGTTAGAGTAACCCACTACAGAGTTAGAGTAACCCACTACAGAGTTAGAGTGACCCACTACAGAGTTAGAGTGACCCACTACAGAGTTAGAGTAACCCACTACAGAGTTAGAGTAACCCACTACAGAGTTAGAGTAACCCACTACAGAGTTAGAGTGACCCACTACAGAGTTAGAGTAACCCACTACAGAGTTAGAGTAACCCACTACAGAGTTAGAGTAACCCACTACAGAGTTAGAGTAACCCACTACAGAGTTAGAGTGACCCACTACAGAGTTAGAGTAACCCACTACAGAGTTAGAGTGACCCACTACAGAGTTAGAGTGACCCACTACAGAGTTAGAGTAACCCACTACAGAGTTAGAGTAACCCACTACAGAGTTAGAGTGGCCCACTACAGAGTTAGAGTGACCCACTACAGAGTTAGAGTAACCCACTACAGAGTTAGAGTAACCCACTACAGAGTTAGAGTAACCCACTACAGAGTTAGAGTGACCCACTACAGAGTTAGAGTAACCCACTACAGAGTTAGAGTAACCCACTACAGAGTTAGAGTAACCCACTACAGAGTTAGAGTAACCCACTACAGAGTTAGAGTAACCCACTACAGAGTTAGAGTAACCCACTACAGAGTTAGAGTGACCCACTTCTCCAGGCACCACTCCACCACTGTAAAGAAGTAATAGTTTATCAACATCTTAATCTAAACATTCTGATCAACCTTATTCATTGATACGGCTTATACCTACTGCCCCCCTCTGGACACATCTGGAACTACACTACTGGATCTACTGCCCCCCTCTGGACACATCTGGAACTACACTACTGGATCTACTGCCCCCCTCTGGACACATCTGGAACTACACTACTGGATCTACTGCCCCCCTCTGGACACATCTGGAACTACACTACTGGATCTACTGCCCCCCTCTGGACACATCTGGAACTACACTACTGGATCTACTGCCCCCCTCTGGACACATCTGGAACTACACTACTATACCTCCACCACACTACTTTGATACCTCCACTACACTACTTTGATACCTCCACTACACTACTTTGATACCTCCACTACACTACTTTGATACCTCCACTACACTACTTTGATACCTCCACCACACTACTTTGATACCTCCACTACACTACTTTGATACCTCCACTACACTACTTTGATACCTCCACCACACTACTTTGATACCTCCACCACACTACTTTGATACCTCCACCACACTACTTTGATACCTCTACTACACTACTTTGATACCTCCACCACACTACTTTGATACCTCTACTACACTACTTTGATACCTCCACCACACTACTTTGATACCTCTACTACACTACTTTGATACCTCCACCACACTACTTTGATACCTCCACCACACTACTTTGATACCTCCACCACACTACTTTGATACCTCCACCACACTACTTTGATACCTCTACTACACTACTTTGATACCTCCACCACACTACTTTGATACCTCCACCACACTACTTTGATACCTCTACTACAGTACTTTGATACCTCCACTACACTACTTTGATACCTCCACTACACTACTTTGATACCTCCACCACACTACTTTGATACCTCCACCACACTACTTTGATACCTCCACTACACTACTTTGATACCTCCACCACACTACTTTGATACCTCTACTACACTACTTTGATACCTCCACCACACTACTTTGATACCTCCACTACACTACTTTGATACCTCCACTACACTACTTTGATACCTCCACTACACTACTTTGATACCTCCACTACACTACTTTGATACCTCCACCACACTACTTTGATACCTCCACCACACTACTTTGATACCTCCACCACACTACTTTGATACCTCCACTACACTACTTTGATACCTCCACCACACTACTTTGATACCTCCACTACACTACTTTGATACCTCCACCACACTACTTTGATACCTCCACCACACTACTTTGATACCTCCACTACACTACTTTGATACCTCCACTACACTACTTTGATACCTCCACCACACTACTTTGATACCTCTACTACAGTACTTTGATACCTCCACTACACTACTTTGATACCTCTACCACACTACTTTGATACCTCCACCACACTACTTTGATACCTCCACTACACTACTTTGATACCTCCACCACACTACTTTGATACCTCCACTACACTACTTTGATACCTCCACTACACTACTTTGATACCTCCACCACACTACTTTGATACCTCCACCACACTACTTTGATACCTCCACCACACTACTTTGATACCTCTACTACACTACTTTGATACCTCCACCACACTACTTTGATACCTCTACTACACTACTTTGATACCTCCACCACACTACTTTGATACCTCTACTACACTACTTTGATACCTCCACCACACTACTTTGATACCTCCACCACACTACTTTGATACCTCTACTACACTACTTTGATACCTCCACTACACTACTTTGATACCTCTACTACACTACTTTGATACCTCCACTACACTACTTTGATACCTCCACCACACTACTTTGATACCTCTACTACACTACTTTGATACCTCCACCACACTACTTTGATACCTCCACTACACTACTTTGATACCTCCACTACACTACTTTGATACCTCCACTACACTACTTTGATACCTCCACTACACTACTTTGATACCTCCACCACACTACTTTGATACCTCCACCACACTACTTTGATACCTCCACCACACTACTTTGATACCTCCACTACACTACTTTGATACCTCCACCACACTACTTTGATACCTCCACTACACTACTTTGATACCTCCACCACACTACTTTGATACCTCCACCACACTACTTTGATACCTCCACTACACTACTTTGATACCTCCACTACACTACTTTGATACCTCCACCACACTACTTTGATACCTCTACTACAGTACTTTGATACCTCCACTACACTACTTTGATACCTCTACCACACTACTTTGATACCTCCACCACACTACTTTGATACCTCCACTACACTACTTTGATACCTCCACCACACTACTTTGATACCTCCACTACACTACTTTGATACCTCCACTACACTACTTTGATACCTCCACCACACTACTTTGATACCTCCACCACACTACTTTGATACCTCCACCACACTACTTTGATACCTCCACTACACTACTTTGATACCTCCACCACACTACTTTGATACCTCCACTACACTACTTTGATACCTCCACCACACTACTTTGATACCTCCACCACACTACTTTGATACCTCCACTACACTACTTTGATACCTCCACTACACTACTTTGATACCTCCACCACACTACTTTGATACCTCTACTACAGTACTTTGATACCTCCACTACACTACTTTGATACCTCCACCACACTACTTTGATACCTCCACTACACTACTTTGATACCTCCACCACACTACTTTGATACCTCCACTACACTACTTTGATACCTCCACTACACTACTTTGATACCTCCACTACACTACTTTGATACCTCCACTACACTACTTTGATACCTCCACCACACTACTTTGATACCTCCACTACACTACTTTGATACCTCCACCACACTACTTTGATACCTCCACCACACTACTTTGATACCTCCACTACACTACTTTGATACCTCCACTACACTACTTTGATACCTCCACCACACTACTTTGATACCTCTACTACACTACTTTGATACCTCCACCACACTACTTTGATACCTCCACCACACTACTTTGATACCTCCACCACACTACTTTGATACCTCTACTACAGTACTTTGATACCTCCACCACACTACTTTGATACCTCCACCACACTACTTTGATACCTCCACTACACTACTTTGATACCTCCACCACACTACTTTGATACCTCCACTACACTACTTTGATACCTCCACCACACTACTTTGATACCTCCACCACACTACTTTGATACCTCCACCACACTACTTTGATACCTCCACTACACTACTTTGATACCTCCACTACACTACTTTGATACCTCCACCACACTACTTTGATACCTCCACCACACTACTTTGATACCTCTACCACACTACTTTGATACCTCCACTACACTACTTTGATACCTCCACCACACTACTTTGATACCTCCACCACACTACTTTGATACCTCCACCACACTACTTTGATACCTCCACCACACTACTTTGATACCTCCACTACACTACTTTGATACCTCCACTACACTACTTTGATACCTCCACCACACTACTTTGATACCTCTACCACACTACTTTGATACCTCCACTACACTACTTTGATACCTCCACCACACTACTTTGATACCTCCACTACACTACTTTGATACCTCCACTACACTACTTTGATACCTCCACTACACTACTTTGATACCTCCACCACACTACTTTGATACCTCCACCACACTACTTTTTTTGCAAATGTATTACAAATAAAACACTGAAATATCGTATTTACATAAGTATTCAGACCCTTTACTCAGTACTTTGTTGAAGCACCTTTGGCAGCGATTACAGCCTCGAGTCTTCTTGGGTATGACGCTACAAGCTTGGCACACCTGTATTTTGGGAGTTTCTCCCATTCTTCTCTGCAGATCCTCTCAAGCTCTGTCAGGTTGGATGGGGAGCGTCACTGCACAGCTATTTTCAGGTCTCTCCAGAGGTCTGCAGACTACATATGTGTTTGACCCAGGTCTGCAGACTACACAATACTATTTTTTCTAGATTTTTCAGAGCTCACTGCAAAAACATAATTTCCTCTCTCATGCTTATTGTTCCATATGATCTGAAGCCCCTCCCTCTACCGTTCCATATGATCTGAAGCCCCTCCCTCCCTCTACTGTTCCATATGATCTGAAGCCCCTCCCTCTACCATTCCATATGATCTGAAGCCCCTCCCTCCCTCTACCATTCCATATGATCTGAAGCCCCTCCCTCTACCATTCCATATGATCTGAAGCCCCTCCCTCCCTCTACCATTCCATATGATCTGAAGCCCCTCCCTCCCTCTACCATTCCATATGATCTGAAGCCCCTCCCTCCCTCTACCATTCCATATGATCTGAAGCCCCTCCCTCCCTCTACCATTCCATATGATCTGAAGCCCCTCCCTCCCTCTACCATTCCATATGATCTGAAGCCCCTCCCTCCCTCTACCATTCCATATGATCTGAAGCCCCTCCCTCCCTCTACCATTCCATATGATCTGAAGCCCCTCCCTCCCTCTACCATTCCATATGATCTGAAGCCCTTCCCTCTTCCGTTCCATATGATCTGAAGCCCCTCCCTCCCTCTACCATTCCATATGATCTGAAGACCCTCCCTCCCTCTACCGTTCCATATGATCTGAAGCCCCTCCCTCCCTCTACCGTTCCATCTGATCTGAAGCCCCTCCCTCTACTGTTCCATATGATCTGAAGCCCCTCCCTCCCTCTACAGGTTACACAGTCATGTTTTACCTTGTCGGGATACACAATTGAATCCCATTCAAAATGTTATTTTCCCTAAGACACAGACAGACACACACACAGACAGACACACACACAGACAGACAGACAGACAGACAGACAGACAGACAGACAGAGAGAGACACACACACACACACACATAGACAGACAGAGACACACACACACACACACACACACACACACACACACACACACACACACACACACACACACACACACACACACACACACACACACACACACACACAGACAGACAGAGAGAGAGACACACACACACACACACACACACACACACACACACACACACACACAGACAGACAGAGAGAGAGACACACACACACACACACACACACACACACACACACACACAGACAGCCAGCCAGACAGACACACCTCCAGGTGGAGGCAGTGCAGATGAGGGCTCACGGTGAGGAGCAGGTCTTGACAGGCCGTCAGCTCCAGCCCTCTGTATGGTAACCGTGTAGCTGCAGCTGTTCAGGAGAGAGGTAGAGACAGAGAGAGAGATAGAATGAACTGAAAGACAAAGAAAGGAGGGCTTTCTATGCCATTTAAATATATATTAAAATTAGACATACCAATTAGGATCTGGCTGCAAATATTCTAATCAATAATAGAACCAATAGCACTATATGGCAGTGGAGGGTGGGGTCCGATTACAAAGCAAGAACTGGACAAATGGGACCAACACCCAACTGAAACCCTGCATGCGGAATACTGTAAGAGCCTCCTCAGAGTACAGAGAAAAACTCCAAACAACACATGCAAAGCAGAATGATTAATATCCAAAAAAGGGCTAACAAATTGTACAATAATTTAAAAACAAGTGACCTCCCCTCCTAGCATTACAATGCCCTCAAATGCCAAGAGGTGACCATAGAGAAGAGTCCCCTCAGCCAGCTGGCCCTGAGGCTAAGTTCACTGACCACTACCAACCCAACAAAGCCTCAGGACAGCACTCAGAAAATCTGGCCCAACCAAATCATCACAAAACAAAAAGAGAAATATATCACCTATTGGAAAGACACCACAAAAAAATCAAAGTAAACTTCAATGCTATTTGTCTCTAAACAGACAGTACATGGTGACAGACTATCTGACCACCGTGACTAAAAACAGTGACTAGGTACAGACTCAGTGAGCACAGCTTGGCCATAGAAACCGTCCGTCACAGACAGATCTGGCTACCCAGAGAGGACAGGTTGTGCTTAGTCTGCCCTCAGGAGACAGGGCGAGACAGGGCTGCATTTTCTAGCTGTAAATATGTAGATTCCTGCCACACCCGTAGGGACAGCCAGTGGGACGACCAACCAGAACAATAACATTGCTACCTGTCTTTCTCACTATTTCAGTATTGTCCTCATTCATTTCTTACTATATTGTCCTTCTAATTGGTATTATTATTTTTCATATTATTATCTATCTATGTCATCATTGATTTAACACATTCCATGTTTGCTGTGGCAATGTATGTGCTAACACTTTCCATGCCAATAAAGCCTTTCGAATGTAACTAATTGACAGAGAGAGCGAGACAAAGAAAGAGAGAGAGAGAGTGACAGAGACAGAGAGAGAGGGGAAGACAGAGAGAGAGAGAGAGAGAGAGAGAGAGAGAGAGAGAGAGAGAGAGAGAGAGAGAGAGAGAGAGAGAGAAAGACAGAGAGAGAGAGAGAGAGAGAGAGAGAGAGTGAGAGAGTGACAGAGACAGAGACAGAGAGAGAGAGAGAGAGAGAGAGAGAGAAAGAATAGAGAGAAAGGTAGAAGAATAGAGAGAGAGAGAGAGAGAGAGAGAGAGAGAGAGAGAGAGAAAGACAGAGAGAGAGAGAGAGAGAGAGAGAGAGAGTGAGAGAGTGACAGAGAGAGAGAGAGAGAGAAAGAGAGAGCGAGAGAGAGTGACAGAGACAGAGACAGAGAGAAAGAGAGAGAGAGAGAGAGTGACAGAGACAGAGACAGAGAGCGAGAGTGACAGAGACAGAGACAGAGAGAAAGAGATAGTCAACGCTGTGATAAAAGCGTTTGCAGGGTCTGGGCCACCACTCCACTTCTCCCCTCTGTGTGTTTACAACCTTAAATAACCAATCCGGTTTAATCTGCCACTGTCTGATGTGGTACCAAACCAGGTCGCCCCAGTTTCACAGAGAAAGTAGATGTCCATCCAGGTCCCCAGGACGTAGAGGAACCCCCTCACAGCCGGAGGCCGCGGCTTGTGATTTCTAAGGAAGGTTAAGTTGTTTTAAGCCTATCCCAAACCTAAGCCCTTAATTTAACCATTAGGAATTAATGCCTGAACTTAACCTTAGAAATGGACATTCATTTCATCAACAGGGACTACGGAGGGTGTAAGCTGTGGGCTCTGGCTCCGAGGCTCGCAAGTTTTTTTTCTCCATCAAAAATGTATGTTTATCCCCCTCTGTCTGAAACGTCCAATTCGGAAGTGAGACAGTCATATCTTGGTGGTCCCTGCTGTGAACCCAAACTCTCTGACCCTTACACACACACACACGCACGCACACACACACACACACACAGTCATATACAGTATGCATCAAAAAGCCCAGTGCTCCATAGCTTCATATCTGAACATATAAGTAGTTTTTGATGAAGGCATAAAACCACGATAATCTAAAAATAATCGAACCTTCACCTGACATGACACAAATGGATGTAGCCTATTGACATTAACGTCTGAGGAAGAGTGATGTGATGGGATGATGAAACAGCACATTGTTTGAGCATCTGTTCCCTGATAGAACACAGGGGGAAATACTGTAGAGTTGCTTCAGTAGCATTAGGCCATCTCTTCCTCTATCTCTTCCTCTCTCTCTTCCTCTCTCTCTCTTCCTCTCTCTCTTCCTCTCTCTCTTCCTCTCTCTCTTCCTCTCTCTCTTCCTCTCTCTCTCTTCCTCTCTCTCTTCCTCTCTCTCTATCTCTCTCTCTATTCCTCTCTCTCTCTCTCTCTCTATTCCTCTCTCTCTCTTCCTCTCTCTTCCTCTCTCTCTATCTCTCTATTCCTCTCTCTTCCTCTCTCTCTTCCTCTCTCTCTATCTCTCTATTACTCTCTCTCTTCTCCTCTATCTCTCTATCTCTCTCTTCCTCTCTCTCTTCCTCTCTCTCTATCTCTCTATTCCTCTCTCTCTCTCTCTCTCTATTCCTCTCTCTCTCTTCCTCTCTCTCTATCTCTCTATTCCTCTCTCTCTTCCTCTCTCTCTTCCTCTCTCTCTTCCTCTCTCTCTATCTCTCTATTCCTCTCTCTCTATCTCTCTATTCCTCTCTCTATTCCTCTCTCTCTATCTCTCTATTCCTCTCTCTATCTCTCTATTCCTCTCTCTATCTCTCTATTCCTCTATCTATCTCTCTATACCTCTCTCTATTCCTCTCTCTCTATTCCTCTCTCTCTATCTCTCTATTCCTCTCTCTCTATCTCTCTATTCCTCTCTCTCTATCTCTCTCTTCCTCTCTCTCTTCCTCTCTCTATTCCTCTCTCTCTATATCTCTCTTCTTCTCTCTCTATCTCTCTCTTCCTCTCTCTATTCCCCTCTCTCTATCTCTCTATCTCTCTATTAATCTCTCTCTTCCTCTCTCTCTTCCTCTCTCTCTATCTCTCTCTTCCTCTCTCTCTATCTCTCTCTTCCTCTCTCTATTCCCCTCTCTCTATCTCTCTATTCCTCTCTCTCTTCCCCTCTCTCTATCTCTCTATTTCTCTCTCTATTCCTCTCTCGATTCCTCTCTCTATTCCTCTCTCTCTTCCTCTCTCTCTATCTCTCTCTTCCTCTCTCTCTATCTCTCTATTCCTCTCTCTATTCATCTCTCTCTCTCTCTCTCTCTCTCTATTCCTCTCTCTCTATCTCTCTATTCCTCTCTCTCTATTCCTCTCTCTCTATCTCTCTATTCCTCTCTCTCTATTCCTCTCTCTCTATCTCTCGATTCCTCTCTCTATTCCTCTCTCTCTTCCTCTCTCTATTCCTCTCTCTCTTTCTCTCTCTATTCCTCTCTCTCTTCCCGTCTCTCTATCTCTCTATTCCTCTCTCTCTCTCTCTCTCTCTCTCTCTCTCTCTCTCTCTCTCTCTCTCTCTCTCTCTCCTATCTCTCTATATCTCTCTTCCTCTCTCTCTCTCTCTCTATTCCTCTCTCTCTTCCTCTCTATCTCTCTCTATTCCTCTCTCTCTTCCCCTCTCTCTATTCCTCTATCTATTCATCTCTCTATTCCTCTCTCTCTTCCTCTCTCTCTATCTCTCCATTCCTCTCTCTCTATCTCTCTATTCCTCTCTCTATATCTCTATATTCCTCTCTCTCTATTTCTCTATTCCTCTCTCTATTCCTCTCTCTATCTCTCTATTCCTCTCTCTCTATCTCTCTATTCCTCTCTCTCTATCTCTCTATTCCTCTCTCTCTATTTCTCTATTCCTCTCTCTCTATTCCCCTCTCTCTATCTCTCTATTCCTCTCTCTATTCCTCTCTCTCTATCTCTCTATTCCTCTCTCTCTATCTCTCTATTCCTCTCTCTCTTCCTCTCTCAATCTCTCTCTCTATTCCTCTCTCTCTATCTCTCTATTCCCCTCTCTCTATCTCTCTATTCCTCTCTCTCTTGCTCTCTCTATTCCTATCTCTCTATCTCTCTCTTCCTCTCTCTATTCCTCTCTCTCTATCTCTCTCTATCTCTCTATTCCTCTCTCTCTCTTCCTCTCTCTATTCCTCTCTCTCTATCTCTCTATTCCTCTCTCTCTTCCTCTCTCTCTATCTCTCTATTCCTCTCTCTCTATCTCTCTATTCCTCTCTCTCTATCGCCCTCTTCCTCTCTCTATTCCTCTCTCTCTATCTCTCTATTCCTCTCTCTCTCTTCCTCTCTCGCTATCTCTCTATTCCTCTCTCTCTATCTCTCTATTCCTCTCTCTGTATCTCTCTATTCCTCTCTCTCTATCTCTCTCTTCCTCTCTCTATTCCTCTCTCTCTATCTCTCTATTCCTCTCTCTCTTCCCCTCTCTCTATCTCTCTATTCCTCTCTCTCTATTCCTCTCTCTATTCCTCTCTCTATTCCTCTCTCTATTCCCCTCTCTCTATCTCTCTATTCCTCTCTCTATTCCTCTCTCTATTCATCTCTCTCTTCCTCTCTCTATTCCTCTCTCTCTATCTCTCTATTCCTCTCTCTCTTCCCCTCTCTCTATCTCTCTATCCCTCTCTCTCTATTCCTCTCTCTATTCCTCTCTCTATATCTCTCTATTCCTCTCTCTCTTCCCCTCTCTCTATCTCTCTATTCCTCTCTCTCTATTACTCTCTCTCTTCCTCTCTCTATTCCTCTCTCTATATCTCTCTATTCCTCTCTCTATCCCGCTCTCTATTCCTCTCTCTCTATCTCTCTCTTGCTCTCTCTATTCCTCTCTCTCTATCTCTCTATTCCTCTCTCTATTCCTCTCTCTCTATCTCTCTATTCCTCTCTCTCTATCCCTCTCTCTATTCCTCTCTCTCTTCCCTCTCTCTATCTCTCTATATCTCTCTCTTCCTCTCTCTATTCCTCTCTCTCTTCCCCTCTCCCTATCTCTCTATTCCTCTCTCTCTATCTCTCTATTCCTCTCTCTATTCCTCTCTCTCTTCCCCTCTCTCTATTCCTCTCTCTCTATTCCTCTCTCTATCCCTCTCTCTATTCCTCTCTCTATATCTCTCTATTCCTCTCTCTATCCCGCTCTCTATTCCTCTCTCTCTATCTCTCTCTTCCTCTCTCTATTCCTCTCTCTCTATCTCTCTATTCCTCTCTCTATTCCTCTCTCTCTTCCCCTCTCTCTATCTCTCTATTCCTCTCTCTCTATCCCTCTCTCTATTCCTCTCTCTCTATCTCTCTATTCCTCTCTCTCTATCCCTCTCTCTATTCCTCTCTCTCTTCCCCTCTCTCTATCTCTCCCTCTCTATATCTCTTCCTCTCTCTATTCCTCTCTCTCTTCCCTCTCTCTATCTCTCTATTCCTCTCTCTCTATCTCTCTATTCCTCTCTCTATTCCTCTCTCTCTTCCCTCTCTCTATCTCTCTATTCCTCTCTCTATTCCTCTCTCTATATCTCTCTATTCCTCTCTCTATCCCGCTCTCTATTCCTCTCTCTCTCTTCCTCTCTCTATTCCTCTCTCTCTATCTCTCTATTCCTCTCTCTATTCCTCTCTATCTCTATATTCCTCTCTCTCTATTCCTCTCTCTATCCCTCTCTCTATTCCTCTTTCTATATCTCTCTATTCCTCTCTCTATCCCGCTCTCTATTCCTCTCTCTCTCTTCCTCTCTCTATTCCTCTCTCTCTATCTCTCTATTCCTCTCTCTATTCCTCTCTCTCTATTCCTCTCTCTCTTCCCCTCTCTCTATCTCTCTATTCCTCTCTCTCTATCCCGCTCTCTATTCCTCTCTATCTCTCTATTCCTCTCTCTATTCCTCTCTCTCTTCCCCTCTCTCTATCTCTCTATTCCTCTCTCTCTCTTCCTCTCTCTATTCCTCTCTCTCTTCTCTCTCTATTCCTCTATTCCTCTCTCTCTATTCCTCTCTCTCTTCCCCTCTCTCTATCTCTCTATTCCTCTCTCTCTATCCCTCTCTCTATTCCTCTCTCTCTTCCTCTCTCTCTATCTCTCTATATCTCTCTCTTCCTCTCTCTATTCCTCTCTCTCTTCCCCTCTCTCTACTCTCTCTATTCCTCTCTCTCTATCTCTCTATCTCTCTATTCCTCTCTCTCTATTCCTCTCTCTCTTCCTCTCTCTATTCCTCTCTCTATTCATCTCTCTCTTCCTCTCTCTCTTCCTCTCTCTATTCCTCTCCATCTCTCTATTCCTCTCTCTCTTCCTCTCTCTCTATCTCTCTATTCCTCTCTCTCTTCCTCTCTCTCTCTCTCTATTCCTCTCTCTCTATCTCTCTATTCCTCTCTCTATCTCTCTATTTCTCTCTCTTCTCCTCTCTCTCTTCCCTCTCTCTATCTCTCTATTCCTCTCTCTATCTCTCTATTCCTCTCTCTCTATCTCTCTTTCCCTCTCTCTCTATCTCTCTATTCCTCTCTATCTCTCTATTCCTCTCTCTATCCCTCTCTCTCTCTTCCTCTCTCTATTCCTCTCTCTATATCTCTCTATTCCTCTCTCTATCCCTCTCTCTATTCCTCTCTCTCTATCTCTCTCTTCCTCTCTCTATCCTTTCCTCTCTCTCTATCTCTCTATTCCTCTCTCTATTCCTCTCTCTCTATCTCTCTATTCCTCTCTCTCTATCCCTCTCTCTATTCCTCTCTCTCTTCCCCTCTCTCTATCTCTCTATATCTCTCTCTTCCTCTCTCTATTCCTCTCTCTCTTCCCTCTCCCTATCTCTCTATTCCTCTCTCTCTATTCTATTTCCTTCTCTCTATTCCTCTCTCTATCCCTCTCTCTATTCCTCTCTCTATATCTCTCTATTCCTCTCTCTATCCCGCTCTCTATTCCTCTCTCTCTATCTCTCTCTTCCTCTCTCTATTCCTCTCTCTCTATCTCTCTATTCCTCTCTCTATTCCTCTCTCTCTTCCCTCTCTCTATCTCTCTATCCCTCTCTCTATTCCTCTCTCTCTATCTCTCTATTCCTCTCTCTATCCCTCTCTCTATCTCTCTATCTCTCTCTTCCTCTCTCTATTCCTCTCTCTCTTCCCTCTCTCTATCTCTCTATTCCTCTCTCTCTATCTCTCTATTCCTCTCTCTATTCCTCTCTCTCTTCCCCTCTCTCTATCTCTCTATTCCTCTCTCTCTATTCTCTCTCTATCCTCTCTCTATTCCTCTCTCTATATCTCTCTATTCCTCTCTCTATCCCGCTCTCTATTCCTCTCTCTCTTCCTCTCTCTATTCCTCTCTCTCTATCTCTCTATTCCTCTCTCTATTCCCTCTATCTCTATATTCCTCTCTCTCTATTCCTCTCTCTATCCCTCTCTCTATTCCTCTCTCTATCTCTCTATTCCTCTCTCTATCCCGCTCTCTATTCCTCTCTCTCTCTTCCTCTCTCTATTCCTCTCTCTCTATCTCTCTATTCCTCTCTCTATACCTCTCTCTCTATTCCTCTCTCTCTTCCCCTCTCTCTATCTCTCTATTCCTCTCTCTCTATCCCGCTCTCTATTCCTCTCTCTCTCTTCCTCTCTCTATTCCTCTCTCTCTATCTCTCTATTCCTCTCTCTATTCCTCTCTCTCTTCCCTCTCTCTATCTCTCTATTCCTCTCTCTCTTCCTCTCTCTATTCCTCTCTCTCTTCCCTCTCTATTCCTCTCTCTCTATCTCTCTATTCCTCTCTCTCTATTCCTCTCTCTCTTCCCCTCTCTCTATCTCTCTATTCCTCTCTCTCTATCCCTCTCTCTATTCCTCTCTCTCTTCCTCTCTCTCTATCTCTCTATATCTCTCTCTTCCTCTCTCTATTCTCTCTCTCTTCCCTCTCTCTATCTCTCTATTCCTCTCTCTCTATCTCTCTATCTCTCTATTCCTCTCTCTCTATTCCTCTCTCTATCCCGCTCTCTATTCCTCTCTCTATCTCTCTCTTCCTCTCTCTATTCCTCTCTCTCTATCTCTCTATTCCTCTCTCTATTCCTCTCTCTCTATCTCTCTATTCCTCTCTCTCTATCCCTCTCTCTATTCCTCTCTCTCTTCCCCTCTCTCTATCTCTCTATATCTCTCTCTTCCTCTCTCTATTCCTCTCTCTCTTCCCCTCTCCCTATCTCTCTATTCCTCTCTCTCTATCTCTCTATTCCTCTCTCTATTCCTCTCTCTTCCCCTCTCTCTATCTCTCTATTCCTCTCTCTCTATCCTCTCTCTCCCTCTCTCTATTCCTCTCTCTATCTCTCTATTCCTCTCTCTATCCCGCTCTCTATTCCTCTCTCTCTCTCTCTCTTCCTCTCTCTCTATCTCTCTATTCCTCTCTCTATTCCTCTCTCTCTTCCCCTCTCTCTATCTCTCTATTCCTCTCTCTCTATCCCTCTCTCTATTCCTCTCTCTCTATCTCTCTATTCCTCTCTCTCTATCCCTCTCTCTATCTCTCTATATCTCTCTCTTCCTCTCTC
>NW_028165721.1:0-77386 GCF_964263955.1 Coregonus lavaretus
TATCTGAATTCCTGAATCCACTGAATGCCTGTTGCCGACCCCTGACCTAGTAACTGTTACCAGTTATGGTTATCCATCTAAATTGTACTCATTGTTTCACTCTTTTATTTCAGTGGCCAACATATCAGTCTCTGGTTCTTTGTCAAAGCTGTACTGTAGCACGACTCCGTCAAAGTGTAGCACGACTTACAATAAAGCGCCGTTGCATCCACAGGCAACAGCAACAGTGGGATGTCGTCTTACAAAGGAGGCATCACTGCGATAGACTCTCTCTCTCTCTCTCTCTCCTCTCTCTCTCTCTCTCTCTCTCTTCTCTCTCTCTCTCTCTCTCTCTCTCTCTCTCTCTCTCTCTCTCTCTCTCTCTCTCTCTCTCTCTCATGAGCTCTCTCTCTCTATATCAATGAGTGCTCCTTGTCTTTGCGCACCATTTCTTAGCATCCTCTATCCCTGGGAGATCCTCCACTGGCAGTGATGGCAAGGGTCACAGAGTTTTGCGGGCTAGGGACATGCCCACCACCCCTCCCATCCATCCACCCAGCCGTGTGATGTAATTGAGCTAATGGGCCAATCAGAGAGCAGTATGAGCTAACAAGCTCATGGCAAGGTGAAATAAAACCTGTAATTTCTGTTAGTTAGATAACAAGGTTGCTGTCCCAAAACACTACAATACAAAACGAAGCAGTGTTGCCATTAGGAAGGAATTACAACAACGCTATCACACTCTCTTTTGTGCATAGTCAAACACATACACATTACATTTACATTTACATTTACATCATTTAGCAGACGCTCTTATCCAGAGCGACTTACAAATTGGTGCATTCAACTTATGATAGCCAGTGGGACAACCACCTTTTTTTAAATGGGGGGTGGGGGAAGAAGGATTACTTTATACTATTCCAGGTATTCCTTAAAGAGTTAGGGTTTCAAGTGTCTCCGGGAAGGTGGTCAGTGACTGGAGCGGCGCTGAGATAGTGTTTTCCACCACCATCAACAAAACACCAAATTATGGAATTTCTCGTGGGAGAATGGTGTCGCATCCCTCCAATAGAGTTCCAGACACTTGTAGAATCTATGCCGAGGTGCATTGAAGCTGTTCTGGTGGCTCTTGGTGGCCCAATGTTGTCTCTTGGTGGCAGTTACCTGCAAGTCCACAACTCGTAATAGCCGTACAATAGAGAGAGCTGTGCTGAGGTTAGGAGGATTTCTCAACCGCTGCATATTGTGCGAGGATCACTGTGTGTTGTTGTGATAGGAGCACTGTGTGTTGTTGTGATAGGAGCACTGTGTGTTGTTGTGATAGGAGCACTGTGTGTTGTTGTGCTAGGAGCACTGTGTGTTGTTGTGCTAGGAGCACTGTGTGTTGTTGTGCTAGGAGCACTGTGTGTTGTTGTGATAGGAGCACTGTGTTTTGTTGTGATAGGAGCACTGTGTGTTGTTGTGATAGGAGCACTGTGTATTTTAAGAAAAGTGTGCGTGAATCTATTTTGTAATGTGTGTGACGTGTCTTCTCTGTCTAATGCGATAGGAGTGTGTGTGCGCGTGTGTGTATGTGCGTGCGTTTGCTGGTGTGCGTGCGCGCATGTGTGTGACAGGTCTCTCTAACATGTGGGTTTAACCTTAAGCTCAGCGATGCTGGTAGGAGAACAGGTGGTGATGATGAGTGTTTTTCAGGGTAAAATGTTGGCTGTGTTGATGTGTCAGCAAACTCTGAGGCAATACCTTGTGAAATTTGTTGTATTTACCTAGTACAGGGGTAGGCAACTAGATTCAGCTGCGGGATGATTTTTGTCGGAGCGGATGGTCGGGGGGGCTGAAAATAATTATAATAATTAGTACACTGCAAATTGACCACAACCAAGCCCAAAAATAGATTATATTTGAAAAGAACAACAATTTCATACCTTGATTACATTGAGACACGATCGCATATCTTTTTTTTTTTATTATTGTGGGAAAACTAGGTGAACAGATTTCCTAAATTAAACTCATTTTTATCTGAATTCCTGAATCCACTGAATGCCTGTTGCCGACCCCTGACCTAGTAACTGTTACCAGTTATGGTTATCCATCTAAATTGTACTCATTGTTTCACTCATTTATTTCAGTGGCCAACATATCAGTCTCTGGTTTCTTTGTCAAAGCTGTACTGTAGCACGACTCCGTCAAAGTGTAGCACGACTTACAATAAATCGCCGTTGCATCCCTCAGGCAACAGCAACAGTGGGATGTCGTCTTACAAGGAGGCATCACTGCGATAGACTCCTCTCTCTCTCTCTCTCTCTCTCTCTCTCTCTCTCTCTCTCTCTCTCTCTCTCTCTCTCTCTCTCTCTCTCTCTCTCTCTCTCTCTCTCTCTCTCTCTCTCTCTCTCTCTCTCTCTCTCTCTCTCTCTCTCTCTCTCTCTCTCTCTCTCTCTCTCTCTCTCTCTCTCTCTCTCTCTCTCTCTCTCTCTCTCTCTCTCTCTCTCTCTCTCTCTCTCTCTCTCTCTCTCTCTCTCTCTCTATATCAATGAGTGCTCCTTGTCTTTGCGCACCATTTCTTAGCATCCTCTATCCCTGGGAGATCCTCCACTGGCAGTGATGGCAAGGGTCACAGAGTTTTGCGGGCAGGGACATGCCCACCACCCCTGCCATCCATCCACCCAGCCGTGTGATGTAATTGAGCTAATGGGCCAATCAGAGAGCAGTATGAGCTAACAAGCTCATGGCAAGGGTGAAATAAAACCTGTAATTTCTGTTAGTTAGATAACAAGGTTGCTGTCCCAAAACACTACAATACACAACGAAGCAGTGTTGCCATTAGGAAGGGAATTACAACAACGCTATCACACTCTCTTTTGTGCATAGTCAAACACATACACATTACCACAGATGCATTCACATGCATGTACTGGTCTGATACACATGTGCAGGGGAACACACCATCACTGTCAGAGATCCTCTTCCCTTGTCACGCACATTGAAAAGTGAATTCTGTATTTTGCTGACCTTTTACCTTGTAAAAACCACCAACTAACCTTTCCTCTTCTCTTCCTGGTTACAGCGGAGCCCCTCCCCCTGATGGACCTGTGTCGTCGTGCCACCCGGGTGGCGTTGGGCCGAGAGCGCCTCCAGGAGATCGAGACCCTGCCCTTACCCCAGTCTCTCAAGAATTACCTCCTGTACCAATGACCAGACCCGTACCGCATGACCAGACCCGTACCGCATGACCAGACCCGTACCAAATACCAGACCAGTACCACCTGACCAGACCAGTACCGCCTGACCAGACCAGTACCAATGACCAGACCAGTACCGCGCACCACCAACTGGGACCATCCGGACGGAAACCATGATGAACTAAGTGTGACGGAAGATGAAGAGAACGAGAGGGGGTTTGAATGAACGCCGGCGGACGCAGGAAGCGGAATGTTTACACTGTGGGCTATAGCTCTGAGATTAATGGATGTACACTTTTTGACCGGAGGATGATGGGTACTCGGGTTTCTGGGTTTTTACCCGTTTTGGACTTTTTTAATGATTGATGGCTGTGGCTCTCTTCCAATGAAGACCCTGTTCGACAGAATGGTATGGTCCACGGTCACTTTGAAGTATGGCAATGAGTGGTGGTTTTAGGAGGCTACTGCACCTAGAAAGCACACAAAATATCCCGGGAGGCCTTTGAACTCATATCACTGCTACTGGATACACTATACTCAAGGTCTCCTATTATATCAGTCCAGTCAGCAGACAGACACAGGACATTTCCACAGGGCTCAAATGTGTTTGGGTCCATTTCCACTTCAACGGGCCTGGAGCCCACTGGTACCATACAATATCTTCCCTGCTGTGTTAAAGGACCAATTAAAGGACTATGCCAGTTCTAGTCTTACTAGATCTAGGCAAACCTAGTTTTTCTGGATCTACATCAAGTAATGCAAGGGGAAGCTATAGTACACTACTACATGAACAATGGCACAGCAGCCATTTGGGGATGGGGGTGGATGACCACACACACACCTAGCAATCATTTTTTTCTCAAATGCTTGAGTCACTTTTTTTACTTACTAAGTTTGTACCCTATATTTTATTGTGAGTGTGGATTATGATTTTGATGACGACGACGATGATATGATGATGTTATGACTATTTATTTATCATGAGGTAGTTCCTTTTTTTAATTGATAATGATGGTTACTTTCAGGTAAATATACTACACCAATATGGGAGATGATGATCAGCTCTGTCACCCTAAGGCTTTTTTTAACAGGATGCTGCTTTTATTATTATTATTATTATTATTATTATTATTATTATTATACGATCACTGATGGTTTTAATCTATATCTGCCTGCTGTGAATAGACACCAGGGCCATACTGGGGCACACACAGTGAAATGTATGGACAGTGCTGTCGTTAGCAGATCTGAAATGTGAATAAAAGCAAAATGAATGAAAAAAGCCCTTGTTTTCTGGGACGGTGATCTCCTCTGTGGCACAAGGCTGGGCTGCCAGCTGTGTGTTTGTTTAGGGAGGACGGGGAAGGTGTGTAACCTCATGTGTAACCTCATCGTCCCTCGACCTCAGCTGACTTAACTCCCTACCCCCCTTTTTATATCTGTACCTAGCTCTCTATTTATCTACCTTACCTCTCTCTTTCTTTCTCTAACCTACCTCTCTCTTTCCATCTCTACCATACCATTCTCTTTCCATCTCTAACCTACCTCTCTCTTTCAATCTCTACCTTACCTCTCTCTTTCCATCTCTAACCTACCTCTCTCTTTCCATCTCTACCATACCTCTCTCTTTCCATCTCTAACCTACCTCTCTCTTTCCATCTCTACCTACCTCTCTCTTTCCATCTCTAACCTACCTCTCTCTTTCCATCTCTACCTACCTCTCTCTTTCCATCTCTAACCTACCTCTCTCTTTCCATCTCTACCATACCTCTCTCTTTCCATCTCTAACCTACCTCTCTCTTTCCATCTAACCTACCTCTCTCTTTCCATCTCTAACCTACCTCTCTCTTTACATCTCTAACCTACCTCTCTCTTTCCATCTCTACCTCTCTCTTTCCATCTCTAACCTACCTCTCTCTTTCCATCTCTAACCTACCTCTCTCTTTACATCTCTACCTCTCTCTTTCCATCTCTAACCTACCTTTCTCTTTCCATCTCTAACCTACCTCTCTCTTTCCATCTCTAACCTACCTCGCTCTTTCCATCTCTAACCTACCTCGCTCTTTCCATCTCTAACCTACCTCTCTCTTTCCATCTCTACCTACCTCTCTCTTTCCATCTCTACCTACCTCTCTCTTTCCATCTCTACCTTACCTCTCTCTTTCCATCTCTACCTACCTCTCTCTTTCCATATCTAACCTACCTCTCTCTTTCCATCTCTACCTACCTCTCTTTCCATCTCTAACCTACCTCACTCTTTCCGTCTTTAACCTACCTCTCTCTTTCCATCTCTAACCTACCTCTCTTTCCATCTCTACCTCTCTTTCCATCTCTAACCTACCTCTCTCTTTCCATCTCTAACCTACCTCTCTCTTTCCATCTCTAACCTACCTCTCTCTTTCCATCTCTAACCTACCTCTCTCTTTCCATCTCTAACCTACCTCTCTCTTTCCATCTCTAACCTACCTCTCTTTCCATCTCTAACCTACCTCTCTCTTTCCATCTCGAACCTACCTCTCTCTTTACATCTCGAACCTACCTCTCTCTTTCCATCTCTACCTCTCTCTTTCCATCTCTAACCTACCTCTCTTTCCATCTCTACCTACCTCTCTCTTTCCATCTCTAACCTACCTCTCTCTTTCCATCTCTAACCTACCTCGCTCTTTCCATCTCTAACCTACCTCGCTCTTTCCATCTCTAACCTACCTCGCTCTTTCCATCTCTAACCTACCTCTCTCTTTCCATCTCTACCTACCTCTCTCTTTCCATCTCTACCTACCTCTCTCTTTCCATCTCTACCTTACCTCTCTCTTTCCATCTCTACCTACCTCTCTCTTTCCATATCTAACCTACCTCTCTCTTTCCATCTCTACCTACCTCTCTTTCCATCTCTAACCTACCTCACTCTTTCCGTCTTTAACCTACCTCTCTCTTTCCATCTCTAACCTACCTCTCTTTCCATCTCTACCTCTCTTTCCATCTCTAACCTACCTCTCTTTCCATCTCCAACCTACCTCTCTCTTTCCATCTCTAACCTGCCTCTCTCTTTCCATCTCTAACCTACCTCTCTCTTTCCATCTCTAACCTACCTCTCTCTTTCTATCTCAACCTTACCTCTCTTTCCCTCTCTAACCTACCTCTCTCTTTCCATCTCTAACCTACCTCTCTCTTTCCATCTCTACCTCTCTTTCCATCTCTAACCTACCT
Source organism: Coregonus lavaretus (assembly GCF_964263955.1). NCBI lineage: Eukaryota > Metazoa > Chordata > Actinopteri > Salmoniformes > Salmonidae > Coregonus > Coregonus lavaretus. The sequence goes on from NW_028165721.1 coordinate 6,366, forward strand.
CACTCTTTCCGTCTTTAACCTACCTCTCTCTTTCATCTCTAACCTACCTCTTTCATCTCTAACCTACCTCTCTCTCAATCTCTAACTTACAGTACCTCTATCTTTCCATCTCTACCTACCTCTCTCTCTCCATCTCTACCTACCTCTCTCCCTCCATCTCTACTTGCCTCCCACTCTCCATCTTTCTCAGCATCACATCTTGTCCATTACGCTGAGAAAACTGTAGTTACAAGCTGAGGAGTTTTCCCCCTAGTGATCATTTTCTATGATCCCTAGAAATGATTAGAGATATATTAAGTGGATGATCAGTGCTGAATCCAAGTGCACTCTTCCTTGGAACATCTTAAATAAGTCTGAAGAGGATTTACCCTCTTGAGAATGGTAGAGGCCAGCAAATTGGCTTCCTTCTCGCTTCCAAACCACTCCACTAAGCTTAACCATTGAATCTCAAAGCCTGCAGTTTAATTTACATTTTAACAAGTGAATGTTTATGCGTCGATCAGACGGCTAGCTATAAATATAACCTGTACAGCCTTTACCTTAGCACGGATACACGGACCGGTGCTAAGCTGATACACGGACTTGTGCGTAAGTGAAAATGATAGATATTCAAAGGGAGTGCTAAGTGCACATCTCAAATGTGGCACTCGGGATAATGGAGCAGACATCTGTGATAATGGAGCGGACATCTGCCAGACCGGAGCTTACATCTCTGCTGAACAATGTGATATCAGAGTTTCACATAATCCGCCTAAGTCTCCAGTCTCCCTATCTCGATGTGTAAGGGATAGCTGTATTGGAAATCAATGCCAGACAGCGTGATACTGCTCTTCCGTGCCAGCCTCATCTTTTGGAAGCAGCTCAAATGTAATTGAAAAACAAGACTACATGGGGTTTGATCAAAGGTCTGTTGGCATCATTCTGTTTGAGTACAAGGACACGAGCAGGATATATTGATCACTCTCCAAACTCTAATTTACTCTTCTCTTTAAAACAGTGTTCTTTAATCCTGGTCCTGTGGATCCCACAGAATTCGCAGGTGGGTATAGGTACTTGCAGGAACTTCTTGTGAAGGGGTATTGTTAAAGGTCCTGAACAGTGAAAATCATGTTTTTCATCAATTTGGATGAAACCAGTTCATAGTGGTCCTCTGTAGCTCAATTGGTAGAGCATGGCGCTTGTAACGCCAGGGTAGTGGGTTCGATCCCCGGGACCACCCGTACGTAAAAATGTATGCACACGTGACTGTAAGTCGCTTTGGATAAAAGCGTCTGCTAAATGGCATATTATAGTAGGTTGACCCAAGTATGAAATATTACTGTAGCTGGTACATTGACAAAGTTGATCATAAAGTTACTGGTCCCCACCCCCATGTCAACCGCTTGGATTCAGGAGGCTTGCATTATGCAATGTCACGTATTATCGGACATTTTATACACCAATGGTACAACGCCTTAAAACCGTCATCATGTGCGCATTATACGGCTTTGTTTACAAACCATAAGATAGCTCAAGCAGAACGATACTAGTAACTAACCCCTTCATCTGTGTTGTGACTTTTAGCTAGCAAGTTACTGTACTTACACTTTGTTGTGACTGGATGCCATAGTGTTCATTTAAAGTTACACTATATTCCGAAGAATGAAGACATCTGACAGCAGTGGCTGCTTTTCATTTCGGGTGGACAGGCTGCACCGGAAATTACGATCAGGTTGCGCGAAGTTGCTTTATCAACTGGGGAGAACATTCTATGGGTCTTACATTTCAGGAAGCTAATCCTGAAGATGGATGCTGTACCATCATTAACAGTGGATCAGTGGATCTTGCAAACGCTGACCATAATACAGTGGCATGTATTCATGGGGAGCATTTGGCCTACCTTGATAAAAAATAAAATAATAGCCAATCAGTGTTGAGCTAAACTGAGTTAGCTCAGCTGTGAATGGTCCTTAGCGCACCAAAAAAAAGTGTCAAGGGAAGACAGTTTGGATTTGGCTTCACATCAATCACATCACATTAGAAGCAAAACGTTATTGACAGAAAACTTGAATTGTTGCATCTCGTTGTGTTGTTGTCCTCTGGTGGCTGGCTAGCTAGCTAGCTAAAATCGTCAATGGATGGAGATAGGGGTTTGGACTTGGTTTGACTTAATTCTCCGTACTGGCCAATGATTATAACGGACACACATACACACACACACCCCCACACCAGTAACATGGACAGTCAGATCATATTTAGCTTACGTTGATTGGACTAAATCATTTTGGGTGTCTTTTAGTTGGCACTGTATTAGACTAAGCATAGGTGATTAGATTATGTTGAAATGGTGATGGAATAGTGGAGGCAGCAACTGTTTTCTTTGCGACTTGCGGTAACTTGTGGTTCTAAATCAATAGTTGTTTAGTAGTCTGAGAATTAACTTTGTTGACCATGCTGTAGGTCATGTAACTGTTTGTTACATGCAATATGTTTTGTGGACTTTACCAGACAGATGTTGATCTCCGGTTTGGTGATGAAACATAGGTGGTTAAATTTATTCTGCCCCTGTGTCTTCTTATTGTCTCAGCCTTAAGCCTATATATCACGGTGTCAAGGCATATGAACTAACAGGTTATAGCGCAAACAACGCAATTATCACAACACATACACAGTGCATTCGGAAAGTATTCAGACCCCTCGACTTTTTACCCATTTTATTACGTTACAGCCTTATTTTAAATTGATTAAATTATTTATTTTTCCTCATCAATCTACACACAATACCCCATAATGACAGTGAAAACAGGTTTCTAGAAATGTTTGCTAAAAAAAATAAAAATAAAAACATAAATACCTTATTTACATAAGTATTCAGACCCTTTGCTATGAGACCTCTCAAGTGCATCCTGTTTCCATTGATCATCCTTGAGATGTTTCTACAACGTGATTGGAGTCCACCTGTGGTAAATTAAATTGATTGGACATGATTTGGAAAGGCACACACCTGTCTACATAAGGTCCCACAGTTGACAGTGCATGTCAGAGCAAAACCAAGCCATGAGGTCGAAGGAATTGTCTGTAGAGCTCCGAGACAGGATTGTGTCGAGGCACAGATCTGGGGAAGGGTACCAAGACATTTCTGCAGCATTGAAAGTCCCCAAGAACACAGTGGCCTCCATCATTCTTAAATGGAAGAAGTTTGGAACCACCAAGACTCTTCCTAAAGCTGGCCGCCCGGCCAAACTGAGCAATCGGGGGAGAAGGGCCTTGGTCAGGGAGGTGACCAAGAACCCGATGGTCACCCTGACAGAGCTCCATAGTTCCTCTGTGGAGATGGGAGAACCTTCCAGAAGGACAACCATCTCTGCAGCACTCCACCAATCAGGCCTTTATGGTAGAGTGGCCAGATGGAAGCCACTCCTCAGTAAAAGGCACCTCCCACTTGGAGTTTGCCAAAAGGCACCTAAAGGACTCAGACCATGAGATGCAAGATTCTCTGGTCTGATGAAACCAAGATTGAACTCTTTGGCCTGAATGTCAAGCGTTACGTCTGGAGGAAACCTGGCACCATCCCTACGGTGAAGCATGGTGGTGGCAGCATCATGCTGTGGGGATGGTTTTCAGCTGCAGGGACTGGGAGACCAGTCAGGATCGAGGAAAAGATGAATGGAGCAAAGTACAGAGAGATCCTTGATGAAGACAACACAAGAGTGGCTTCAGGACAAGTCTCTGAATATCCTTGAGTGGCTCAGCCAGAGCCCGGACTTGAACCCGATTGAACGTCTCTGGAGAGACCTGAAAATAGCTGTGCATTATGGGGTATTGTGTGTAGATTGTTGAGGGAAAACATTTATTTAATACATTTTAGAATAAGGCTGTAACGTAACAAAATGCGGAAGAAGTCAAGGGGTCTGAATACTTTCTGAATGCACTGCAGCTTGTGTCATTGGGGCTAATCATGATGATTGGGGGGGATTACTATTTCACTTTCCATCTCTTTTCGTCTTTCCACTATCCTCAAGCGGTAATGATAGACATTTTAGTGAATTCAACATCGACTCTGTCTGAACAGCTTCCCAGGCAACCACCACAGCAGGAATGCTGATATACCAAATCAGTTTTCCCAAGGCAAAGAAGAGGGGATATGTTGTGAAGCCAGACACAGCATACAGGAAGTCATAGTGGTTGAACTGTCATATATTACATGTTTGTTTTTTGCTCTTGAAGTGCTTTGAGATTCTAGGAAAAGCGCAATAGAAATGTAATAAATTATTATTATTATTATTATTATAGTTATTCATTTCAAATCAATTGAGCATTTCAGGCACACACGTTCCAAATACAAACATTGAAAAGTTTAACCAAAAAGTGCACAAACAAATATTGCATATTTCAAATTATTCAAAAATACCAGAAAACACATTGTAGAATGAGTAGGTCGCTACATAAACAAATTGATAGCATCATAACTCAGAACAGTAAATAAAAGGAAATTAAATTCACTACCCATTTAACAAACATTTCCCTTTTCAAAAACATTACAGGCTCCTGGATCTCCTCTCCAACGAGATCACCCTTGATCCAGAGCCGTATGTGGGAAAGCTGTGCAAGCTGTCCATCCCAGGACCCCTGTCTGCCCAGTGTGAGAGGCCTGACAAGGAGGCGGCCACAGCTGGATTTGTCTCCCGCTTTAATCTTGGGGAAGACTGAACCCAAGTGGGTGACTGAATCCAAGTGGGTGACTGATGCCTGCTTGATTTAAGCGGAGTACCTGGGTCCCCCTCCTCTCCCCCTCCCCTCCCCATCAATCTCTGTAGTTGGTTGCATTTCCTAAAGCCTAAGTAATTAACTTTTACGTGCTATGACATCACATTATGTAGCATTGTATTGTTTTTTTCAAGCATTTGGATGGGAGATGAGTGTTACAAATTGTACGAATCAATGGGGTCCTGTACACTGTATGGTGTCCGGGTGCCTATATTTGGTTTATGTCTCTAATGTATTTTTTTCCTGTCAAATAATTTATCACGTTTATTTCTCATGAGTATTTATGTTGATCAATATTTTGGCTATGCTGGCCTGTCTGATCAATAGATGTAATGCTGAAAATATTGTCAGAATGCCGCAGCCCGTCTGGTGTTCAACCTTCCCAAGTTCTCTCACGTCACCCCGCTCCTCCGCACACTCCACTGGCTTCCAGTTGAAGCTCGCATCTGCTACAAGACCATGGTGCTTGCCTACGGAGCTGTGAGGGGAACGGCACCTCCGTACCTTCAGGCTCTGATCAGTCCCTACACCCAAACGAGGGCACTGCGTTCATCCACCTCTGGCCTGCTGGCTTCCCTACCTCTGCGGAAGCATAGTTCCCGCTCAGCCCAGTCAAAATTGTTCGCTGCTCTGGCACCCCAATGGTGGAACAAGCTCCCTCACGACGCCAGGACAGCGGAGTCACTCACCACCTTCCGGAGACATTTGAAACCCCACCTCTTTAAGGAATACCTGGGATAGGATAAAGTAATCCTTCTTCCCCTTTGTCTGATATCCAACAGTCCATGATCATCTCTGTTGACTATGAGAGCATTTTGCAGAGATAATGGGGTGAGGTATACTACACTGAACAAAAGTATAAATGCAACATGCAACACTTTCAAAATATTTTACTGAGTCACAGTTCATATAAGGAAATCATTCAATTGAAATAAGTTCATTAGACCTTAATCTATTTCACGACTGGGAATACAGATATGCATCTGTTGGTCACAGATACCTTGTTTTTTTTTAAAGGAGGGGCGTGGATCAGAAAACCAGTCAGTATCTGGTGTGACCACCATTTGCCTCATGCAACACTACACATCTCCTTCGCATAGAGTTGATCAGGCTGTTGATTGTGGCCTGTGGAATGTTGTTCCACTCCTCTTCAATGGTTGTGCGAAGTTGCTGGATATTGAGGGGAACTGGGACATGCTGTCAATCCAGAGCATCCCAAACATGCTCAATGGGTGACATGTCTGTTGAGTATGCAGGTCTCGGAAGAACTGGGACATTTTCAGCATCCAGGAATTGTGTACAGGTCCTTGTGACATGGGGCCATGCATTATTATGTTGAAGCATGAGGTGATGGCGGCAGATGAATGGCACGACAATGGGCCTCAGGATCTCGTCATGGTATCTCTGTGCATTCAAAGTGCCATCAATAAAATGCAATTGTGTTCGTGGTCCGTATCTTATGCCTGCCCAAACATAACCCCACCACCACCATGGGGCACTTTGTTCACAACGTTGACATCAGCAAACCGCTTGCCCACACGATACCATACACGCTGTCTGCCATCTGCCTGGTACAGTTGAAACCGGGATTCATCGGTGAAGAGCACACTTCTCCAGTGTGCTAGTGGCCATCAAAGGTGAGCATTTGCCCACTGAAGTCTGTTACGATGCCGAACTGCAGTCAGGTCAAGACCCTGGTGAGGACGACAAGCATGCAGATGAGCTTCCCTGAGATGGTTTCTGACAGTTTGTGCAGACATTTGTTGGTTGTGCAAACCTACAGTTTCATCAGCTGGTCGCAGGTGAAGAAGCCTGATTTGGAGGTCCTGGGCTGACGTGGTTACACGTAGTCTGTGGTTGTGAGGCCGGTTGGACGTACTGCCAAATTCTCTAAAACGGCATTGGAGGCGGCTTATGGTAGAGAAATGAACATTAAATTCTCTGGCAACAGCTCTGGTGGACATTCCTGCAGTCAGAATGCCAATTGCACACTCCCTCAAAACTTGAGACATCTGTAGCACTCTGTTGTGTGACAAAACTGCACATTTTAGAGTGGCCTTTAATTGTCCCCGGCACAAGGTGCACCTGTGTAATGATCATGCTGTTTAATCAGCTTCTTGATATGCCACACCTGTTAGGTGGATTGATTATCTTGGCAAAAGAGAAATGCTCACTAACAGGGATGTAAACAAATTTGTGCACAAAATATGAGGGAAATACGCTTTTTGTGCGTATGGAACATTTCTGGGATCTTTTATTTCAGTGCATGAAACATGGAACCAACACTTTACATGTTGTGTTTATATTTTTGTTCAGTATATTTAGGCTTGGAATGACATAGCCCATTGTTTACCTAGTCATCAAGGACGTGTGGCCCATTGTTTACCTTGTTACCTGGCAACAATCACAAGGGTGTTTCAAAGAGCTGTCAGTCAAGGGGAGCTCATGAATATAAGCTCCCTGCTCCCTGCCCAGTTAGAGGTAGAATTTTATTCAATTCTGAGCATTTTAATACTGTAAAAATATTATGGGTGATGTTTTGGCCATTCAAAGGCCATTTTTACTTGGGAAATAGGATGACTGTGCGGGACCTTTAATACGAAGGATTGAAATGGGGCTATTCGGAAGTAGGTATATGGACTATTTCTTTAACTTTCACAGATATTCATAAACTCTGATAGTCGACCTAGAACTAATTCAATGCTTGCTCGCAACTATGCAAGGCTCTCGGGTACCTACTTTGCTAGTGGATGCTTACAACTGTGAAGCCTATAAAGACAAATTGTTACCGACAGAATAAAACGGGAGAATAACCTTGGAAACAGATACTTAATCTCTCCTCCCATATGCTTTGTGGACGTTATCCAGCATCCGTTTTCTCTTAAGTGGTAAAATGGCGATAAAGCGGCATTTAGCTGCTGTTGAGGGACCTTGGCAGATGAGGCGTGAAAAGGGGCAAGGTGCATATCTCTTCTGGAGAGTGACTTTCCTTGGGGATGATGGGAATTGCAGGGGTGCAACTTTCAACCCCCCCCAGTTTTATCATTGCAGTGTGATACAAAACGTGGCTCCAGTGTGCTTTAGGGCCATGCGGAACGGTCGGGTAGGCTATTTTCCGGTTTCAGTCGGCTGGATTTAGGATGGCACAGATACCACAGAGCATGCGGACAGGCTGTGTGAAGGCAACGCTTCTGAAAGGCTGGCGTATAGGACCAGCACGGGAGAGATGAACAGAGGCAGCTGCTGACTGTGTTCCGCTCCGAGTTGTAAAAACAAGCAGAGCAGAAACTGGCTATTCTTTAGTTGACTGATCTAGCTGGCAAGGTAACTGCTGTTTGACAGAAGAAAAATATATATTCCCAGTGCTGAGCTAGTAGTGTAACTGACATGTTACGTTAGCTAATGTTTCATCCCCTCTCGACTGAAGTGAATGAACTACTAGCAGCTAGTTAGCTAGCTAATAGCTACCACAGCCAGTTCAGCTCTAGCTACAGTATCTGTCAGGTAGCAGTATCTAACAGCTGTTGTGTATGGAAATGTTTTGTAGCCTTTGTTTTGTCCCGTTTCAACAGAAGTACATTTGATGATGTACCATTAGCTAGCAGAGCTAGCCAAAAGTTGGCTAACGCTAGCTAGCTAGCTCACTATCTTTATTTTCTCTGTGCAGCAAACACTGGACAAGCAAGAAGGTTAAATGATTTCCAAACTGTCTCGAGGGTTGATAGAAGCTTTTCCCAATGACACAAAACATGTCAAACAAAAATGTGAGGAAGACCTGGGAGACGCTATTGATGATGATGATGATGATGATGATGATGAATGGATACAGATATGTTAGAATGCCCAGTCATGCTCATATAATCTCAGACATAAATTACTGCAGTTCAAGACCATCCATAGAACGTACTATATGCCAGTGAAACTGAATATCATGCACACAGAAATAATTATTCTTCTGGAGGTGTAAAACACAAAAGGAGACATATTTGCATATGTTATGGTCTTGTGAAGGCTGGCTGAATTCTGGCAAAGAGTATGATCTTTTATCTCAGCATGTCTACAGATTCACCCTTCTCCCTGTTTTTGTTTGCTTGGAAATGTTGATACTGGACACTGTCATCAGAAGAAACGGTGTAACCTAGCATTTATAGCGGCTAAGAAATGCATTGCCATTAATTGGAAGGTTGGTTATCCTCCCACAATGGATGGAAGAAATGCGACGTTTCATAAGGTCTTGATGCCTTATATGGAATACAGTACGACAAAAGGAGTCTGTATTGAAAACATGCCCACGTCAGGGGAGATACTTATTTAAGCAATCCCTAGCTGCTGGGCTGCTCAGTCCTGGCCCTAGGGGTCTGTCGTACTGTTGGTTGACACTCTGGCTTTGGCCTAACACACCTGAAACCAATAATGAAGGTTTCACTAAGATCCTAAAGCTGAGTGGGGTGTTTTGGGTTGGGGCGCTGCAGGGCCATGGGACCCTAGGGACAGGACAGGGTGACCCAGCTATATTGTGTGCAAGTAAAAAGAGCTCTACAGTACTATTAGGCCTATGATATGAATTATATGGTGGGTGTACTTTTTCTGTGTTAAGGTGTATGTGTGTTTTTATAAAACGTTTGTTTTCAAAACCTTTCCTTGAGACATAAAAAATAAAAAAAGATGGGAAGGAAGTTGTGTTGGGAGAGTTGAGTTATTGACAAGACTGGTGGGGGTTGGGCGTGCAGGCAGCTCGGGCTGGCTTGGCAGTCTCGCTGAAATGTTATATAGAGGATGTCTTAATAAAGACAATCAAAGGTCTTTGTACTTTATTTGTAAGAGTTGTTCATTTGTTAGGCTATTGGTTAAAGGTGCAACACTATTGATTATTTAATTATCATTGATCTAGTTCAGTCTTATCAATCACATAAAAATATTTAATAATGACCTCTTACCTAGCTTGATGACTGGGCATTTTTACTTACTTTATGTTGTTCTAAATAGAGACAGCTAGAAGGGCCATGGGTCATATTAGAGTATGTAGAAATTTAGGAAATGAGCTTTAGATGCCCCCCAAAATTGGAGGACCCCCAGACCCCCCACCAAGTTATGTCCCCCCACTTCTAAAACCAAAGTTGCGCCCCTGGGGAATATAAAGAGAAGGATGGTTATTCCAGCTTCAGTCATGGGTAAGGCTCTGGGTTTTCCCTGGTTGTTAAATGGACAGGAAAATCTCGGCGCCTTAGACCCTACAAACAGCAGCTGCATACAGGGCTAAAAAACTCTAGTAAAATGTCAAAGGTTATTGGACACTATTCAATTCCAGTTTACAGTGGCTGAGCTGTTCTCGTTAACATGACTCTTTGTGTAACATCTGGACCAGAAATGTTGACAGGACACAAGGGGGTCTGTGGCCACTCCCCTTGCCACGCTGAAGTTGGAAAGACAAGCTACAAGTCCTCCCGGAGGTGTTTACAGCAGGTGTCAATTGTGACAAAAATGTTTAAGTGAAACGAGAGACATGTTCAATTCAATACACTTTATTTATCCTCAAGGGGCCAATTATTGAGGAGTAGAAACAAAGATATGGACTGCAGGGAAAGAGAACGGGTAAGAGAGACAGAGAGAGATGGAGACTGTCAACCTATTTCTATGGTGTCCCAAAATAATTCTGGGCTCCACTTGCTCTTGCCTTGTTTGCCGATCCAGCTCATGTATTTTAGTCAACAATCCAATTCACCCCTCTCTCTCTTTTAAAAAATAACATCTACTTCTGATTAGCACTCTTTCCATTTTTAACTAGCACATAATTATCTTCTATTTGGGAAATTGCTCAATATGGAAGTATTGTCAGAGTCAGTGATGTTACTATACCCAACAAAGTCTCAAGTCCCACAATTAATCACCATGCATCTTTAATAAACACAGCTCCCCCAAACTGGAGAGGACCCAAGTTGCCAAGGAAACGGTGTTGCACATAAGAGAAGGGCAATAAATAGGATGACAAGGAAACGAGGGGAGGCCTCGTGTCGATGACAGCGTTGCTATTATGACTAATGGGTTCTTATCACTTGAGGGGTGTGTATGTGTTTGTGCTATAGATACTATAGATAGATAAATAGATATAGAGTACCAGTCAAAAGTTTGGACACACCTACTCATTCAAGGGTTTTTCTTTATTTTTACTATTTTCTACATTGTAGAATAACAGTGAAGACATCAAAACTATGAAATAACACATATGGAATCATGTAGTAACCAAAAAAGTGTTAAATCTAAATATATTTTATATTTGAGTTCCCACATATGCTGAGCACTTGTTGGCTGCTTTTCCTTCACTCTGCAGTCCAACTCATCTCAATTGGGTTGAGGTCGGGTGATTGTGGAGGCCAGGTCATCTGATGCAGCACTCCATCCCTCTCCTTGGTCAAATAGCTCTTACACAGCCTGGAGGTGTGTTTTGATTCATTGTCCTGTTGAAAAACAAACGATAGTCCCACTAAGCGCAAACCAGATGGGATGGCATATCGCTGCAGAATGCTGTGGTAGCCATGCAGGTTAAGTGTGCCTTGAATTCTAAATAAATCACAGACAGTGTCACCAGCAAAGCACCCCCACACCTTCACACCTCCTCCTCCATGCTTCACGGTAGGAACCACACATGCGGAGATCATCCGTTCACCTACTCTGCGTCTCACAAAGACACGGCAGTTGGAACCAGAATTCTCAAATTTGGACTCATCAGACCAAAGGACAGATTTCCACATGTCTAATGTCCATTGCTCATGTTTCTTGGTCCAAGCAAGTCTCTTCTTCTTATTGGTGTCCTTTAGTAGTGGTTTCTTTGCAGCAATTCGACCACGAAGGCCTGATTCACGCAGTCTCCTCTGAACAGTTGATGTTGAGATGTGTCTGTTACTTGAACTCTGTGAAGCATTTATTTGGGCTGCAATTTCTGTGGCTGGTAACTAATGAACTTATCCTCTGCAGCAGAGGTAACTCTGGGTCTTCCTTTCCTGTGGCGGTCCTCATGAGAGCCAGTTTCATCATAGCGCTTGATGGTTTTTGCGACTGCACTTGAAGAAACTTTCAAAGTTCTTGAAATGTTCCGTATTGACTGACCTTCATGTCTTAAAGTAATGATGCACTGTCATTTCTCTTTGCTTATTTGAGCTGTTCTTGCCATAATATTGACTTGGTCTTTTACCAAATAGGGCTATTTTCTGTATACGAAGGAAAGAAATTCCACAAATTAACTTTTAAGAAGGCACACCTGTTAATTGAAATTAATTCCAGGTGACTACCTCATGAAGCTGGTTGAGAGAATGCCAAGAGTGTGCAAAGCTGTCATCAAGGCAAAGGGTGGCTACTTTGAAGAATCTCAAATATATTTTGATTTGTTTAACACTTTTTTGGTTACTACATGATTCCATATGTGTTATTTCATAGTTTTGATGTCTTCACTATTATTCTACAATGTAGAAAATAGTTAAAATAAAGAAAAACCCTTGAATGAGTAGGTGTGTCCAAACTTTAGACTGGTACTGTAGATTGTGGACGGATGGACTGATTGATTGATTGTTTTGCAGCTACTGTCGTCATCCCATTTTAATATGGAGCGGTGTTCCAAAACTTCAATACTAGTTTTATTGGTGTTCTAGTACCAGTGACATGTTTTCACTCGTTTGATTTCACACACCAACACAGCATTCTTGTGCCAACACTCCAGAATACATGTCACCTTAGTTTGGAACTATGTACTGTACATTGTGTTCTCTCTTACAGCACTAGGGATTCTGAAATGAGGTTTTTCCCCCTTGTTGCCAGGAAGAACATTTAATGAGATCTAACCTGCCTTGCTTCAGTGAACACAGTACGCACACTCGTAAACACACACACACACCATGTACACACCAAGTACACATAGTAATACACACATACACAAGCTCATGCACTAACCCACACACAATTACATAACATTTCAATCCATTTAATCTGTGTGTAATTTTACAGTAACACTCTTAAAATACACACACACACACACACACACACACACACACACACACACACACACACACAAAACAAACACAGCTCAGTGCCCTTAGTGGTGAATAGTAGGTGTGTGATTTGTGTGTTATGCTGGTGTGTGATATGTCCCGTATGGCTCCAGTAGGTGACATGCACGGCCACTAAAAGCCCAGTAATATATCCCTCTTTTTACAACCTCAGACCGATGAGGCGATGGGCGAGGGACTGTGTGTGTGCAGTATCTGTAAGTGTGTGTGTGTGTGTGTGTGTCCATCCAGCACCCATCCAGGGTCTATCCATGGGCTCGAGGCATGTGTGTGATGGTGAAGGAATGGTGATAAAAGTTAATAGCTTAATAAATTGTGACCCATAAACGGCAGCTCCGTCCCAGAGGATGAACGGATGTGACGGATTAGACCTGGGACAGGACACACACACACGGATGGATGGATGGATGGATGAATGAATGGACGACCGACCGAGAGACATTGATACAGATACAAGGAATCAGGGAACTGTATCTAGATTTCTATTAGAAGTCGTGACTTGTCCTCTGATATATACTGTATGGGCAGTGGCTTTAAACCAGAGGAGAGAGGCAGCACTGGATGCCTTTCATAACGGTTTAAATATATCTGTACTCGGATCCTCTCCCAGCCGAAGAAAGGTGCTGTTCTCCCTCTTCTGGGCTTCTTTGGTAAGTACATATTTGTATTCTACAAATGCCGACCTTGCACTACAGAAATATAATCGGTTTGGGGCAATGCTTTGGACTGAACTCAACCCTGTTAACTTTGTTTTTTTCATAAACAGTCAATTGTTCTTTCCAGTGTTACTTTCCAAATAATTTTCCTATTGGAGCTAGTGAGAAGTGTGTCTGTGTGTGTGTGTATGTGCGACTGACTGTGTGTGTGGAGCTGTAAAAAAGGCAGGAACAAAAATTCAAATTGAAGAGGGATATACAGTGCATTCGGAAAGTATTCAGACCTCTTGACTTTTTCCACATTTAGTTACGTTACAGCCTTATTCTAAAATTGATTAATACACTTTTTCCTCATCAACACACAATAACCCATAATAACAACACGAAAACTGGTTTTTCAATTTTTGTGCAAATGTATTAAAAATAAAAAACAGAAATACATTATTTACATAAGTATTTAGACTCTTTGCTATGAGACTCGAAAATGAGCTCAGGTGCATCCTGTTGTCATTGATCATCCTTGAGATGTTTCTACAACTTGATTGGAGTCCACCTGTGGTAAATTCAATTGATTTGGAAAGGCACACACCTGTCTATATAAGGTCACACAGTTGACAATGCATGTCGGAGCAAAAACCAAGCCATGTGGTCGAAGGAATTGTCCGTAGAGCTCCGAGACAGGATTGTGTCGAGTCACAAATCTGGGGAAGGGTACTAAAAAATGTCTGCAGCATTGAAGGTCCCCAAGAAAACAGTGGCCTCCATCATTCTTAAATGGAAGAAGTTTGGAACCACCAAGAATCTTCCTAGAGCTGGCCGCCCAGCCAAACTGAGCAATCGGGGGCAAAGGGCCTTGGTCAGGGAGGTGACCAGGAACCCGATGCTCACTCTGACAGATGGGAGAACCTTCCAGAAGGACAACCATCTCTCCAGCACTCCACCAATCAGGCCTTTATGGTAGAGTGGCCAGACAGAAGCCACTCCTCAGTAAAAGGCACATGACAGCCCGCTTGGGGTTTGCCAAAAGGCACCTAAAGGACTCTCAGACCATGAGAAACAAGATTATTTGGTCTGATGAAACCAAGATTGAACTCTTTGGCCTGAATGCCAAGCTTCACGTCTGGAGGAGACCTGGCACCATCCCTACGGTGAAGCATGGTGGTGGCAGCATCATTCTGTGAGGATGTTTTTCAGCGGCATGGACTGGGAAACTAGTCGGGATCGAGGGAAAGAAGAACAGAGCAAAGTACAGAGAGATTCTTGATGAAAGCCTGCTCCAGAGCGCTCAGGACCTCAGACTGGGGCGAAGGTTCACCTTCCAACAGGACAACGACCCTAAGCACATAGCCAGGACAACGCAGGTGTGGCTTTGGGACAAGTCTCTGAATGTCCTTGAGTGGCCCAGTCAGAGCCCAGACTTGAACCCGATCGAACATCTCTGGAGAGACCTGAAAATAGCTGTGCAGCGACGTTCCCCATCCAACCTGACAGAGCTTGAGAGGATCTGTAGAGAAGAACGGGAGAAACTCCCCAAATACAGGTGTGCCAAGCTTGTAGCGTCATACCCAAGAAGACTCGAGGCTGTAATCGCTGCCAAAGGTGCTTCAACAAAGTACTGAGTAAAGGGTCTGAATGCTTATGTAAATGTAATATTTACGTTTTTATTAAAATATACATTTGCAGAAATGTCTAAAAATCTGTTTTTGCTTTGTCATTATGGGGTATTGTGTGTAGATTGATGAGAGAAAAAAACTATTTAATCCATTTTAGAAAAAGGCTGTAACGTAACAAAGTGGAAAAAGTCAAGGGGTCTGAATACTTTCCGAATGCACTGTATTGTATTTGGATATTGTAGCATCACTTGCATTTGTGAGGGAAAACTTGGCTATAACTGTGGTCTTGGTAGGCCCTCAACTCATTTTGTCAAGATTGTTCACTTAATACTACCTGTGCAGTGAGTTATGGGAATTGAACATATAAACTGCTCTTGGGTCTTGACTCCATCTCTGTTACTACAATTACTTAGATGTATCTCTTGTCTATGGTCATTTACATTGGCGAGGCTGAGACATGAGTTATTAGTTAGAAATTGAAGACAAGGACAAAGCCATCGGCCATGCAGGCAGCATGCTTCATAATAACACCGGTTGTGCCTCATCCTTGTGCTTTAACAGCCCACTAATACAAATGCAATTAACCTCAACGACCATCAAGGGGATACAGTAATTGACTGTTAACATTTGCTGTCTGGCCAAGGTTTTGGAGTTTCTAATTAACATTATCAGTAATGATGCGATTAGGCTGCGGCTCCCGGCACAATGAAAACAACCGAGAAGATGTAGCCTACAACGCATCATGATGAGGCTGAGATCTCATCATTCCTTTTTGGGGTGTGTTTACTGTTATAAAACTTCAGTCCGCCTCATTGTGCTTGCTAGTATAGACCGAATGCTTGCTCAACTGTTATGACTATAATGATGTGGACAGGAATGATGATGCACTACTGTGCTCACCTGTATTTCTCTATATAAGCAAACACAAGGCAACTTTTGAAATGCATGTTTTTTTATTGTGCCATACGGTATATGAAAATGAAAAATCTTTCTATGAAAAATTTGTTAAAAGATATGCATAGAAAAGAGACCATTTGAGCAGGTGAGATGATGTCATTCTCAGTCCAGTCACCTTGTTTTAAACCTCTGCGGTATCGTCGCCAAGGCCATCGGTGCTGAGCTATGAAAAAGGAATAAATGTTTTTGTTGTTGTTGTTATGGTTCTAAGAACATCTTACCAATGCAGGATATGCTGTTCAAGACTACCATGACTTAGCCCATAATAGCTATTTTATCTTCGTCAATAAACCTGAGCTAGGTGTTATTCTCAACTCACCCAGTAGTGGTCGCTCCACACTCCAGCCCCGTGCTTGTTGACACACTGCACTCTGAACATGTACTGGGTGTTGGGGCTGAGGATGCAGGACTCAAAGCAGGGGTTTCAGGCATCTTGCAGTGGCGGTTCCTTACTAGGATCTTCTGCAGCCCATCCAGAACGGCCTGGAACTCCTGGAACTCATCCCGTGTGTGTACCTCCTGGCTGACAAACCCTACCTCAGCCGCCACCCCCACGTTAGGTTCCTCATCACGGCTTTCAGGCCTTGTGCAGCGGACGTGCCTCCCTAGAAGCTCCTGAAGCCCAATCAGAATGGCCTGGAAGTCCATTTCCACCAGGTCCTTAAAGGGCTCATCCTGGAGGTCCCTCTCCATGGAGGGCGTCTTGTCTGTAGCCCGGTGCAGCAGCTGAACCAGCCCATCTGCTCCCTGGAGGAAGGCAACACAGTCGTGCTCCTTAAGGGCCTGCTCCGATATGATCCGCAGCCCATCAAGGGCATCAATCCCCTGGGCGGAGTGGCAGGCGAGCCCCCTGGTTTCATCTTGGGCCTCATTGACCAGACTGTCTAGCTGAGAGTGCAGCATCCTCTCTTGGGTGAGCAGGAAGTCGTACAGGGCTGTGAAGCCCTCGTGGAGGCTACGCTGGAGATCTCCGACCTGGGAACTCATCCTGGAACTCTGCTCCTTTACCAGAGTAACCTCAGCCTCCCACAGCCCTCACTATGACACACACACACAGCCGAGAAGAGGAGAAGAGAAACATTACAGATCACTGAGAGGATTGCAGTTTTTACGGTGTTACATACAGGTTCTGAGTAGAAAAACTACTCTTTCTGTCAGCATAAAACAAGAGCAACTTCTCTAACCTTTCTCAGCGTTGGCCAAGGCCTCTCGAAGGCTTCTCCCCCTCCGACAGTAGGCCTCATCTACGGTGTTGACATCATGGTCCTGGTGCTCCGCTTCCATACACTCCTCGCAACCTCCTGTTCCATCACTGAAACAGTAGTGCGTCATAGAGCGCTCCAAATGACGCGGGCACGGTGTACAGCACTCCATAATGGGCGCCAATAAAACATGCGAATGGTACGGGCCCCGGGTGTGAAGGTTCTTCAGGCATTTCTTGCAGTAATTGAGCTCACAGGTCTGGCAGAATTTCACTGCTCGCCGGCGCATGTGGCACAAGCCGCAGGGGACCTCCTCCCCCAGGGTCCGACGACCAGACTTCTTCCAGAAGAAGCGTTGACTCTGTCTCACGGCCGTATCGTTCTGCTCCGTCAGGTGCTGGAGGACCTGTCCTACCAGCGGGTTGCTCGGAAAGTCCCACTCTGAAGAGGGTGGGTTGGGAAACAGTTTGTGGCACTCGGGGCATTGGCCGTGTGACTGCGTGCCCTCACAGCTCGCATCCCTCTTGATGGCGGTCATGCACAGGTCGCATATGAAGTGGCCACAGGGGAGAGAGAACGCTCTGTGGAGTCCTTTGGCACATGATGGACAGTGTAGGTGAGAGGCTATAGCATGGGCAACTTTCTCAAGCTTTGCCTTGTCCATGGTGTCCTTCTTCTCCTTGCTGACGCTTAGAGGCAAACTGAATGGGTGAAATAGAAATAGAATGGCTTAATTGTAATGCACTGAAAATAAAATATACTTTTTTGTCCCCCCCCGTCCTGCTATGTTTGGATACATGTAGTAAATAGCCTAGAAAACTTGGATATAAACAAAACTATATTTTTCCTAATAACAACAACATATTTATGAGACAAAATACAATATCCTTCACATGGAGTTCTTCACCTTAATAACCGTTTGTTGGTCGCACTCTTTGGTTGGTCTGGATAGGTTTTCCTCGGCATACTGTCTGCTCTTGGCCTCCTCCAACAGGACGCGCGCGGTTCTGGTTCACACGTTGCTAAACGCAAATCACTCCTCAATCACTGGAGTGAGAACGTTTTGGTGAATAGAATGTAAGGTGTTAGAATGCTGATGCATTATGCATGGGGTTATTGCATCACCAACATGTCACAATAGCCCAGCGTTCTGAACATAGAGATTATTAAGAATTATTCTAATTAATTGGATGTTTCTGTGCCAGTTGTTGACGCACAAGACGCGCGCGCGATCTGAGCTGAAACAGAAATGTGTAATCCTGAGTGGCGCAGTGGTCTAAGGCACTGCATCGCAGTGCTAACTGTGCCACTAGAGATCCTGGTTCGAATCCAGGCTCTGTCGCAGCCGGCCGCGACCGGGAGACTCATGGGCGTCGCACAATTGGCCCAGCATCGTCCAGGGTAGGGGAGGGAATGGCCGGCAGGGATGTAGCTCAGTTGATAGAGCATGGCGTTTGCAACGCCAGGATTGTGGGTTCGATTCCCACGGGGGGCCAGTATAAAAAATATGTATTCACTAACTGTAAGTCGCTAAATGAGCGTCTGCTAAATGACTAAAATGTAAATGTAAAATGTAGCCCATCTATTTATGTAGGCTGTTTTTCATGAAATAGCCTTCCACTTCACACGAGATCCACATACAGTAGAAAGTTGGGGGCGATGAAACAACGGAAGCCCATTCATTCTTTTTGAATGAAGGAGCGGGGAACCGTTGGGCGATGCGAGCATGGGCGAGGGACATGAACGGAGCCGAACCAAAATTGGGGAAAGCTGAACTTTATGCAAATACTCTGCGAGATCGAGTTGCTATTGAAGCTCACTAGTTTCCAGCCCCTATTGGATTGGCTGTTGATATCTAGCTCTACCTAGCATGCTTGCTAGCACCAACATTATTTCACATAATTATGACAGGCCTGCCTTATTTAGATCAGCAACTCAGTCATCTGAATAGTACATTCCAAATCACCATTTTTTCCCGAAGACCTTCTTCTTGTGGAATGTCCCCTGTCTTCCCAATATAATTATTTCTGATGGACTGTCACAACACAACTGATTGGCTCAAATGCATTAAGAAGGAAATAAATTCCACAAATTAACTTTTAACAAGGCACATATGTTAATTGGAATGCATTCCAGGTGACTACCTCATGCAGCTGGTTGAGAGAATGCTAAGAGTGTGCAAAGCTGTCATCAAGGCAAAGGGTGGCTAACTTGAAAAATCTAAAATATATTTTGATTTGTTTAACACTTTTTTGGTTACTAAATTATTCCATATGTGTTATTTCATAGTTTCGATGTCTTCACTATTATTCTACAATGTAGAAAATAGTACAAATAAAGAAAAACCCTTGAGTGAGTAGGTGTGTCCAAACTTTTGACTGGTACTGTAAATAAAATAACTGTCTTTAACCATTTTTACACAGTTTATATGCAAAAGTTTATTTTTCCTCCTCTATGACACACGTGGTATAAAGGAAAGATGGGGTGAAACAAGGCAATGGGAAAGGCGTGTCTCACAATGATGACATCACAACCACAGGCATTAAGGCCGAGAGGGGAAGAGTTCTAACCACTGCTACAGACATAAACATGTAACGGATGCAGAGTTTACAGTGGCATTCTGGGAAAATCAAGGGGTCAGAAAGGAGTTGGCTAGATTCAGCTACAGCAGCCCTGTTATAGGCCACCAGAGAATGAGTGAGAGGATCAATCGTTTCCGGTTTCTGACAGTGTGACTCCTGACAGAGGTGGCCTATCATAGAACAACAACAACATAAGGGGCTATCGCAATAGTCAGAAGTGGATTCCTCTCTTTGTCTCCTTTCCTTAATCTGTATGGATATGAAGTGAGCAGGTGAAAGCAGAATTCTGGTAGGCAATGGCACCAACCAGTTTGCTTTCACCTTACCTGTGTTTTCGAAAGACAGGTGAAGGAAAGGAGACAAGGTGAAGAAGACTATTCAGCCCTTTGAGATGCACCTAAAGGCTGCGTTTACACAGGCAGCCCATTTTGGGGTGTTCCACAAATTGGTCATTTGACCAATCAGATCTTTTCACATCAGCTCTTTTTCAGATCTGATTGGTCAAAAGACCAATTATATATATTTAAAAAAAAGATTTAACACAGCCTTTACACAAGTGTTTAAAGGTGCCCTATGCAGAAATTGCTCTGCCTTTTCCTGGTTGCTAAAATTCGCAAAATTTCAGTTTGTGACAGAACAAGCAGTCATTGTGTAGAGAATCATTTAACCATCTAAATATATTTTCCATAACCAAACATATTGTATTTTCTACTGTTTGAAGCTGGTGTACAAAACTGAAAGTAAAAGATGCAAAAACAAAAGTTAAGAACGGGAAGCATAGAAATAGTGCACATAGACTTACGTTCAATGAGTGACAGGTCTATAACTCTATATTTCTATGTGAATTTGGTTGGGTCGCCCAAAAAGTTATCTATTGCAGCTTTAAGTGTTTACACTGGCATCAGAATTGGGCTGCCTGTGTTAAGACAGCCAAAGAGAATGTGACAGGTTGTCTCTGTGCCCAGGCTGAAAATGCAAACCTGTCAAACCGAGAATAGAAATTCTGACTGATGTTGCCCTCTGGTGGTGACTAAAGGGATAGTTCACCCCAAAATGAGTTTGTCAGACGCATATTGCGTGATTTAAACAACAGATGGCATGAAACATTTACACAACTTATGGATTGTATACCACTTTTGATGTATGAAAACAATGGACAAACTTTGATTATGGGGTGAACTATCCCTTTAAGTGTCTATTCTCATGCCCTCATCTCAGCCTCAGAAGTAGATGGACACAAGTCAACGTCAAACACAGATAGAGGCATGACCATGAGTGCTGATCTAAGGTCAGTTCTACATTTTCCTTCCTAATGGTTAAAGTTAGTTGAGGGAGGGTAAGCTGATCCTAGACCTGTGGGTAGGAGCAACTTGACTGCCTCTGATGCAAGCAAGTTTAAACATACAGTTTGAAGAGAGGTAGGTGGGAGACAAGGGGCTCGATTCAATCCGTAGCGCTGAAGATTTGCGCTGTAGTGCGATACAAATGTAAAGGTCATTTCCGATTGAGCCGTCATATGCAGCGTTTACCGTGAATGGGATCTCTGCGAACATTGCCTTTACATCTGTTGCGTGTTGTAGCGCAGGTCTTCAACACTACGGATTGAACCAAGCCCAAGGTGAACGATAGTTCAGCTACACTACCTGCTAAATTTACGAGGGATTTATAAAAACATACATGAACTTTCCCTTTTTTTCATACGTCCAAGAAAAATAACCAGGCAGACAGAAAGAAAAAGGAGACTATCAAAATGTTCAAAATTAGTTTTGTAAATACATCGGCTCTTAAATACCTTAAATAAATTAAATATGTTAATGAAAATTTGAAAGTCTGTTTTTCAGAAAACCTCAAACATATTTCCAAGATTTCAAATGAATAAAATATAATCTCAAAATCCAAAGAAATGCATAATTTTGTATTAATGCAAAAGAGGGTACATACAATTTACAATGAATCCATTCAAAGTTAATTTTGTATTAGTAACTCAACAGCAGTTGAGAAAGATAAGAGGAAAATGTGGTGTCCAATGTTTCGTGTCCAAACCCAGAACTAATTCAACACAGATGAACGAGCCATTGGATATAAGGTGGAAATGTGCTTGTGCAACTGAATTTTCAATTGGCCCTACCTGCTGTGTTGTCAATAGCGAAACAATGAAACCTGTGTGTGTAATGCCTTACTTTGACCAGAAGAGAGCGACATTTCATAAAAAATTGGACAGTGGCACACTTGATGGGGTAGCCGTTTTCACAACTGATTGTGACTTTGACTTTCAGCTAATTCTGTATATGTAGGTGTGTGTATACAGTGGCTTGCAAAAGTATTCACCCCCCTTGGCATTTTTCCTATTTTGTTGCCTTACAACCTGGAATTAAAATGGATTTTTGGGGGGTTTGTATCATTTGATTTACACAACTTGCCTACCACTTTGAAGATGCAAAATATTTGTTTTTGTGAAACAAACAAGAAATAAGACAAAAATACAGAAAACTTGAGCGTGCATAACTATTCACCCCCCCCCCCCCCCCTCCCCCTCCCCCTCCCCAAAGTCAATACTTTGTAGAGCCACCTTTTGCAGCAATTACATCTGCAAGTCTCTTGGGGTATGTCTCTATAAGCTTGGCACATCTAGCCACTGGGATTTTTGCCCATTCTTCAAGGCAAAACTGCTCCAGCTCCTTCAAGTTGGATGGGTTCCGCTGGTGTACAGCAATCTTTAAGTCATACCACAGATTCTCAATTGGATTGGCCATTCCAAGACATTTAAATGTTTCCCCTTAAACCACTCAAGTGTTGCTTTAGCAGTATGCTTAGGGTCATTGTCCTGCTGGAAGGTGAACCTCTGTCCCAGTATCAAATCTCTGGAAGACTGAAACAGGTTTCCCTCAAGAATTTCCCTGTATTTAGCGCCATCCATCATTCCTTCAATTCTGACCAGTTTCCCAGTCCCTGCTGATGAAAAACATCCCCACAGCATGATGCTGCCACCACCATGCTTCACTGTGGGGATGGTGTTCTCAGGGTGATGAGAGGTGTTGGGTTTGCACCAGACATAGCATTTTCCTTGATGGCCAAAAAGCTCAATTTATGTCTCATCTGACCAAAGTACCTTCTTCCATTTGTTTGGGGAGTCTCCCATATGCCTTTTGGCGAACACCAAATGTGTTTGCTTATTTATATTTTAAGCAATGGCTTTTTTCTGGCCACTCTTCCGTAAAGCCCAGCTCTGTGGAGTGTACGGCTTAAAGTGGTCCTATGGACAGATACTCCAATCTCCGCTGTGGAGCTTTGCAGCTCCTTCAGGGTTATCTTTGGTCTCTTTGTTGCCTCTCTGATTAATGCCCTCCTTGCCTGGTCTGTGAGTTTTGGTGGGCGGCCCTCTCTTGGCAGGTTTGTTGTGGTGCCATATTATTTCAATTTTTTAATAATGGATTGAATGGTGCTCCGTGGGATGTTCAAAGTTTCTGATATTTTTTTATAACCCAACCCTGATCTGTACTTCTCCACAACTTTGTCCCTGACCTGTTTGGAGAGCTCCTTGGTCTTCATGGTGCCGGTTGCTTGTTGGTGCCCCTTGCTTAGTGGTGTTGCAGACTCTGGGGCCTTTCAGAACAGGTGTATATATACTGAGATCATGTGACAGATCATGTGACACTTAGATTGGACACAGGTGGACTTTATTTAACTAATTATGTGACTTCTGAAGGTAATTGGTTGCACCAGGTCTTATTTAGGGGCTTCATAGCAAAGGGGGTGAATACATATGCACGCACCACTTTTCCGTTATAATTTTCTTTGAAACAAGTAATTTTTTTCATTTCACTTCACCAATTTGGACTATTTTGTGTATGTCCATTACATGAAATCCAAATAAAAATCAATTTAAATTACAGGTTGCAATGTAACAAAATAGGAAAAACGCCAAGGGGGATGAATACTTTTGCAAGGCACTGTATGTGCGTGTGTGAGAGATCAATATGTTATCGAAGAGCTATCCCACTCCAGCTTGCTCTTCGGCTTGCTCTCCTTCCCTTCCCTCTCGTCCTCGTCCTCTTCCTCTGTTTCATCACTGTCGTCAGACTCTGCACTCGTGATGTCGACTGCCGGTTCATATTCCTCTTCGTCATCTTCCTCATTTATCTCCTCCTCCACCGCCTGAGGCTCTCCGACATTCTACAGGACAGGACACAGTGGAACACAGAATTACTCTTCAAATATGCAGAAGACACTTTAAAGCTAACATAAGGGCTCGCCAAGAAAAACTTCCAAAATGACTAATTCAAGGCAGAGAGGAGTTGGAGCACTCAACAAAACAGGTAGAGATTTATTTATTTTAGCTCACTTTAATCCATTGTTCAGGATGAGTAGTACAGGTGAATGATGTGACGTCAAGCTGACGTCTTCCTCAGTGTTACATGCATTGCACTTAGCTCCTATTTATAGCCTAGTGGTTTACTGAGACACAGCAATGTAAATGCAATGTAAATAACATGATTCAAGGTGAATGGCAGATAATAGCACAAAATAATTATAAGAAGAACAATCTTAGACAACGTGGATCTGAAGGGGCTAAACAATGATTTTTCACTCTCCTCCTTTCTATTATGTACTTGTCTTAATTTTTTGAGTCTCTGTGCCGCCGCTTTCAGACACCCAAATATCACATACAGTGCCTTCAGAAAGTATTCACACCCCTTGACTTTTTACACATTTCGTGTTACAGCCGGAATTTGAAATTGATTAAATTGAGATTGTGGAATTTTTACAAGTTAATTAAAAAAGAAAATCTGAAATGTCTTGAGTCAATAAGTATTCAACCCCTTTGTTATGGCAAGCCTAAATACGTTCAGGAATAAAAATGTGCTTAATAAGTTGCATGGATTCACTCTGTGTGCAATAATAGTGTTTAACATGATTTTCTGAATGACTATCTCTGTACCCCACATACAGATATTTAATTGTAAGGTCCCTCAGTCGAGCAGTGAATTTCAAAAACAGATTCAACCACAAAGACCAGGGACACCATGCTCAAAGGGGCATTGAATATCCCTTTGAGCATGGTGAAGTTATTCATTACACTTTGGATGGTGTATCAATACATACAGTAATTATAAAGATAGAGGCGTCCTTCCGAACTCAGTAGTCAGAGAGAAATGAAACCACTCAGGGATTACCATGAGGCCAATGGTGACTTTAAAACACTTACATAGTTTAATGTCTGTGATAGGAGAAAGTGAGAGTTAAAAGAAGGAAGTCTGTACAGAATAAAAATATTCCAAAATAAGCATCCTGTTTGCAACAAAGCACTAAAGTAATACTGCAAAAAATTTGGCAAAGCAATTAACTTTTTGTCCTAAATACAAAGTGTTATGTTTGGGGCAAATTCAATACAACACATTACTGAATACCACTCTCCATATTTTCAAGCATAATGGTGGTTGTATCATGTTATGGGTATGCTTGTAATCGTAAAGGACTGGGTCGTTTTCAGGATAAAAAAAGAAACGGAATGGAGATAAGCAAAAGCAAAATCCTAGAGGAAAACCTGGTGCTGTCTTCTTTCCACCAGACACTGGGAGATGAATTCACCTTTCAGCAGGACAATAACCTAAAACACAAGGCCAAATCTACACTGGAGTTGCTTACTAAGAAGACAGTGAATGTTCCTGAGTGTTCGAGTTACAGTTTTGACTTTAATCTGCTTGAAAATCTAAGGCAAAACTTGAAAATGGCTGTCTAGCAATGATCAACAACCAATTTGACAGAGCTTGAAGACTTTTGAAAATAATAATGGGCAAATATTGTACAATCAAGGTGTGGAAAGCTCTTAGAGACTTACCCAGAAAGACTCCGCTGTAATCGCTGCCAAAGGTGATTCTAACATGTATTAACTCAGGGGTGTGAATACTTATGTAAATTAGATATTTATGTTTTCATTTTCAATACATTTTTAAACATTTATACAAACATGTTTCCACTTTGTCATTATGGGGTATTGTGTGTGATAAAAAAAAGCAATCCATTTTGAATTCAGGCCGTAATACAACAAAATGTGGAATAAATCAAGGGGTATGAATACTTTCTGTAGGCACTGTATGTATTACTGACAATATTATTAAAGTGACCATTAGACTTTCCACCTTTCGGACTGAATACGTTTGTAGGGGCAACAGTTTTGATTAAATGTATAATTTATCGCTCTCACATGCCAATAGAGAACCAATGATGTGCTACCTTTTTGTAGGATTTCTGACAATGCTAATATCTTTTTCAGCCGAACCTCAGAGTTCTAAACACCAGGTCGAGCAACTCGGTTGCTTGGCAACAACACAGCTGCACCAGGCTGCCAGTCATAAGAAGTGGATGAGAACAAACCTAGGCTACTGTAGATAACTAGCTACATGGTGGTATTCAAGCTGAGGTTAATCAATAAATGCAAACAGATATTTTGATTAGCTAGGTAGCTAGCTAAAGCTAGCTTACTTGTCCAAAATCCAGCAGCTAGCCACTGTAGCTAGCTAACACCAGTCAGCTGAAAACTAGCTACAGTGAGGGAAAAAAGTATTTGATCCCCTGCTGATTTTGTACGTTTGCCCACTGACAAAGAAATGATCAGTCTATAATTTTAATGGTAGATTTATTTGAACAGTGAGAGACAGAATAACAACAAAAAAATCCAGAAAAACGCATGTCAAAAATGTTATCAATTGATTTGCATTTTAAATGAGGGAAATAAGTATTTGACCCCCTCTCAATCAGAAAGATTTCTGGCTCCCAGGTGTCTTTTATACAGGTAACGAGCTGAGATTAGGAGCACACTCTTAAAGGGAGTGCTCCTAATCTTAGCTTGTTATCTGTATAAAAGACACCTGTCCACAGAAGCAATCAATCCATCAGATTCCAAACTCTCCACCATGGCCAAGACCAAAGAGCTCTCCAAGGATGTCAGGGACAAGATTGTAGACCTACACAAGGCTGGAATGGGCTACAAGACCATCGCCAAGCAGCTTGGTGAGAAGGTGACAACAGTTGGCGCTATTATTCGCAAATGGAAGAAACACAAAAGAACTGTCAATCTCATGTCATCTCCCTCAGCCTGGGGCTCCATGCAAGATCTCACCTCGTGGAGTTGCAATGATCATGAGAACGGTGAGGAATCAGCCCAGAACTACACGGGAGGATCTTGTCAATGATCTCAAGGCAGCTGGGACCATAGTCACCAAGAAAACAATTGGTAACACACTACGCCGTGAAGGACTGAAATCATGCAGCGCCCGCAAGGTCCCCCTGCTCAAGAAAGCACATATACAGGCTCGTCTGAAGTTTGCCATTGAACATCTGAATGATTCAGAGGAGAACTGGGTGAAAGTGTTGTGGTCAGAAAATCAAAAATCGAGCTCTTTGGCATCAACACCATCCCCACGGTCAAACACGGAGGTGGAAACATTATGCTTTGGGGGTGTTTTTCTGCTAAGGGGATAGGACAACTTCACCGCATCAAAGGGACTATGGACGGGGCCATGTACTGTCAAATCTTGGGTGAGAACCTCCTTCCCTCAGCCAGGGCATTGAAAATGGGTCGTGGATGGGTATTCCAGCATGACAATGACCCAAAACACACGGCCAAGGCAACAAAGGAGTGGCTCAAGAAGAAGCACATTAAGGTCCTGGAGTGGCCTAGCCAGTCTCCAGACCTTAATCCCATAGTAAATATGTGGAGGGAGCTGAAGGTTCAAGTTGCCAAACGTCAGCCACGAAACCTTAATGACTTGGAGAAGATCTGCAAAGAGGAGTGGCACAAAATCCCTCCTGAGATGTGTGCAAACCTGGTGGCCAACTACAAGAAACGTCTGACCTCTGTGATTGCCAACAAGGGTTTTGCCACCAAGTACTAAGTCATGTTTTGCAGAGGGGTCAAATACCTTATTTCCCTCATTAAAATGCAAATCAATTTATAACATTTTTGACATGCGTTTTTCTGGATTTTTTTGTTGTTATTCTGTCTCTCACTGGTCAAATAAACCTACCATTAAAATTATAGACTGATCATGTCTTTGTCAGTGGGCAAACGTACAAAATCAGCAGGGGATCAAATACTTTTTTTCCCTCACTGTAGCTAACAAACAGGCAAAGAAAGGTACTGTCGCTAGCTATATTTGGTTATGGAAGGTTTATACACAAGTTACTTCAGCCATTAGCTTGCTAGCTTGAGCCAGACAACAACAGTTGACCTCGACACAGAAGCTAGCTAGCTACATTAGTTCCAAACCAACACCAAACTTTGGGCAAACTGTCACACTTCTACCTTACAATGCATGCAATGGGCTTTTACAACATTAGCTAGCTAGCTACTCCATAGTCCAAACTACGGTAAGAGCTAGCCACATTTCACTGTCAGACTAACGTTAGTGTGCGTGGAACCCCGTATTATCGGCATATTCAATAGCGTTTAAGAAATGTATTACCTTCAACAGTGTTATCTTGTGATCAAGCCATCAAAGTTGTGTGATTATTGGTGTCGTAAAAATGTTAGCAATTAGCATGTTTGACATTTCAGTGGAAATACTACTATTATCAGCTTTTTGATAAGCAGTTTAGCAAAAAAAATATGTCCCGTATTATCGGCATACGGTCCCCAGTTATCGGCCACCTTACTATTTTGTTCAATTACAAGATATATCCGTTAAATTTTGTTGAAAAAAGAGACACCAACCTCGTATCCGAAATGTTTACTAGATAGTTGACTAGTTGGCTAGCCTTCCGGTAAAAAATTATGACTTGCCTGTCAACTTTTCATTGCGTAGCCCGGTGCGCCCTCCTGTGGACTCGTCAGAAATGGTTCTTCACCAACATATTCAGTGTTGTAACCAAATAATTACATTTACATTTGAGTCATTTAGCAGACGCTCTTATCCAGAGCGACTTAATCTTATGTTTTGAGAAAGTAGATAACAGTTGAATACTAAAATGTGAGTATTAATAATTTACATCAAATACAACTTTAATTTAAGTTATGTGTATTGACATAAACATTGAAAACACTGTTGGAGTTTGTGTTGCAGAGATGCACTTGGAAAGTAAAGGAAGAAATACACAAGATAGGTTGAATAAATATACATATTATATTTTAGACATGTATTTTTTTGTACAAATAAATAATTTCATATGAATACAAACAATTAAATCTCGACCTCCATCCCTATATTGTCACAAAATTCACAATGAAAATCAAGCTCCACCGCTACCTCTGGATCCCACTGCACACACCTCCAGTGGAACCAGTGCTGGCAGAAGTCACAGCACACCCATGGCACCTTGGATCTACACTCCTGAGGGGAGCTTGCAGGCGGATCATGCTCCCCGCAGCGAGGTGGTGTCTTCTTTTATAAAAAATAAAATAATAATCAAATTGATTAACATGGTTTTGCAAAATGTAGAAGTTCTTCAACAACAATAGTAATTGATACAACAGAGAGAGAGAAAAACATATTATGAAGTATCTGAGTGGTGCCATGGGTGGTGTGACATTGGAGCTTTTTTCTTCCTTTTCTGTGCTGCAGTTTGAGAAAAAGTAGTGTTAGACAGAGCATGTTTTATGAAAACCCTTTTCAACTTTTTTACATCAATACCTCTGGAGGAAGCTGCAGAAGTTTTGGAGGAGGTGTAGATTACTTGAGGGCTGGTGCTATGGACTGTAGATATGTAAAGAGAGATTTTTTTTTTTACATTGCTGTTTTATAAAATAGGTAAGAAACAGTCATTTCGTAATTTAACATGTGTTTACCTGTGGAGGTGGCTGTATTCAAATTGCAGGGGGCAGGGACACCAGACGAGGCTGCTATGGTGGTGTGACCAGGGGAGACGGAGGAGACAGTTGGTCCAGAGGAGGCCTTGTTGGTGGTTACAGACAGGGGGGGTGGTGTGCATCGTGGTGGTGGTGGACAAAACCGCCGATGGTGTGGCTGGGAGAGTAGGCACGTGGCCTTCTTCTGCAGCTGGGGACTCTGGCGGCTCCTACAGGTGTTGCACACTGGGAGGCACTGGCAGTGGTGATGCAGCTGTCAGGAGTGGTTCCAGCAGGGGGTCCAGCAGAGGCGATGGCGTCAATGGTCTAATCCATGGCAGCCCTCTCCTGTGCCCTCTATGTTCTGAGGGCTGCCCGACGCTCTTTCTCCTCTGCCTCGGCCCTCTCCTTCTCACCCCTCTCCTGCCACTGGCGCGTGTATTCCTCCCCGGTGAGGCATGTGGCGACCACAGGGAGTCTTCTGTATTGGTCTAGCCGATACTTCAGGACAGTGAGGATGTGCCCCAGGTCCTTCACTATCAGCCCCCCCTCTATTAGGGGGTGCTCTTCTAGAGCTAGGGCTGGGACTGGGACTGGAGCAGGGGCTGAGGGTCCTCCTGTGGTCACTGGGGAGGAGGTGCTGATGGACGGCACAGTGCTGCTGGTTCCAGGAGAGGCGGTGGTGGGACCCGGTAGGTACCGAGACGGCATTAAATGGGACCCTTCAGTGGCTTGGGGGGGGGCCTCCCAGTGTGTAGTGTCCACCGGGGAAACACTTGGGGTAGATGATAAATAGGGGGACGTCCTCCCCAGCTGCGTTGAAACAGGCCAGCACTGTGATGTGCTCCTTGGTCCCCGGAGCCTGCTGGTACACGTGTTTTGCGCCCCGGGGAGCCAGCACTTTGTGCCTGCTCTGGTCGCTACGAAACCCAGACTCATCGCAGTTATAGATTTGTCTGGGTTTCTCCCTCAACCCACTCTCCTCCAAGTGCTTCTCATAAGAAGTGAAGAAGGTGTCCATTGTCAGACGTGTGGCACACTCAGCTCTCGCCCTGTCCAGGGTGTCCGGCCTCCTCATGCTCAGGTTCTTGTACCTCCTCCTCAACATTTCCCACCACCTATCCAGTGGTGGGATTGTTTCCCCTGGGTGCCGAAACCTACAATAGAATAGAATATATAATTGTCCATCCAGGATGAAAATGTTTGTTTTGGCATCACCATACACATCCACATTTACATCACACACATTGAGAACAGTCAGTCCACCAGTCTACATACATAAACACATAAAACACCAAATACCTGCGGATTTTGTCGCCGTATTTCATCAGCCTCTGTCTGGTGAAGGGGAACCCATGGCTGGCGCAGTAGATACAGTAAGCAATGTGGGTGGTCCACTGCGACAACCATGGGTCACCCGGCCGCTCAGCCTGTCCGCCAGGGTCTGCCGAGGTACACCATGCACCTTGGTAAATAAGAAAAGAAAACTGTTACTAGCAGATACAATTCACATACACATGGTAATCTCCTAAAAACAAAAGATGCCTAACCTTGGCAGCCTGGCGGATAGCCATCCCTGCCACGCAGTCCTCCATGGCATGGAACATGTCCACCTCACTCCACTGCTTCCTCTTGACTTCATGCTGTGGTGTTAATACATGTAGCTAAATAACTTGGCATACTATACACATTTTAGAAAGATAACTCAATCTGAATATGTATAAACATTTACATTTCAAAGCTAAGGCATTGAAAGGTGATGAAAGTTTTCACAATAACTGAAAGTGTACCCACGTTTTTTGTTTTATGTTATCTGTAATGAAAATGAGTGTCCCAATTAGTCTAATATTGATGCATACATTGTAACATTTGACTAAATACTGCCTCTATGTAGCTGTTGTAAGATGAAACATAGCCAACAGTGATAGGTGTCAAAAAGTTAATGGTTCAAAGTTCCAAATACATATTTGCAGATTGTGCAAAACGCCTCCGTCAGAGGACTCCAATTTTGATACGGTAAAGCTCGACAACATTCCGCTGTTTTCGTGATATGTATTATCTAACGCTTACAATTTCTTTCCTTTTTGCTTACTTAGCAGTTCTATCAACATTTAGCAACTAAGCTAGCAACATTAGAAAATCCGTTAGCTATATTTCAGAGGTAAAAAGTTGGATATTAAATTATGTGTGGTCCTTCGCGCAGTCAAATTTTACAATATGCAGCGTGTTCCACAAAATGTATACATATAACTTTTTTGAAAACTCTCAAAACCTAACTTACATAAATTGCACTGAAAATCGGTGGTCAGCTAGCTAGAAGGGTGTCTGTCGTTAGTCGCAAAACTTACCGTTATTTTCCAGTCCATTTAAATGTTGAGCTCTAGGTGATTTAGTCCTCCAACCGCTAGAGAGTGTCCGAAGTTAGGGGGTGTCCGATGTTGGGGGAAAATTTGCTAAATGTAAACAGCGCCTTGGTTGTGCACTGACTGCAGTGTGTAAATGCATGCTTGCTAGCGTCAGAAAAACAATTTCTAACATCCATAATCAATTCCAGTATGCTCCTTCTCCTGTCTTCTTGACATTTTAATCCAAAATTAAGTGTTGATCAACAGTGACAAACTAACAACTCTGCCAATTGACCGTCTTGATTGATTTTACAGCGCCAATCTGGATGCTGGACTAGCCCCGTGTTGGATATTTAAACAACTCTGTCATGCAGGGCCATTCCAGTGGCACAGCTCTAGTGGTGGGGGAAGGGGGCTAATGGCACCCCCAAAATCCGGATTATATAAATGTATAGGATGCATAACTCCGCAACGCTTTAGGCTAGAAATAACCTGTAAAAGGCACAAACAAGAAAGACGTGGATCTAGTGTACATGGGGATATCTTTGTTTAGTCTCTATGGCTGAGTTATCTGACCTTCAAAAGTCAATGCCTTAAAACCGTTTTCTTTTACTTTGCTTTCAATGGGAATTGAGTCATAATTTACAATGTAATACTGTTGCAATCAACTGAGCTATTCAACTTCTGAAAACTGTAGACAATTACTTTTGACTATCTATGGTAAATTCTACACATACTTTAATAGTTAGTTCAAAACTGATTTGAGCTATTAGAGGGCAAAAGCCAGCAGACCAGGGTTTAAACCAGCAACCCTTACAGTTATGCAAGCACACCACCTGTGCCATTAAGGGACAGACTTTTTGGCAGAGGCTGAATTAAAGGTTACAATAGCACTGCAATGACAGACTTTTGGTTGCTACAAAATAATCAGGCTTTGCATGTGGAAATGTTGTATAATGCACCTTTAACAGAAAATCACCTTCCGGTGTAAAAACCATGGAAATTAAAAACAAAAAACGATGTTTTATTTGAGAAATAGGCATTGGTCTGAAGCTGAAAAAGAAAGGAAATTCACATGGACTCCACAATGCCTACTCCACCCATGCTCTACCAAGGTTTTCCAGCACACAGCTTTGACCTACTACAGTAGCTATATTGGTGTATTGTACTTCAAACAATGTGTATGCAGGTTGCTTAGGATTCAAACCTTCTCAAACAGTCTAATTCATACTCTTCAGAGGAATAATGGACTTTACAGTATCCTGCTATTAAAATAATGTATATATACTGTATATCATTAGACTGTATGTATTTTTAGACAGAGGCCTATTGTAAATGTGTATTATTGTAGCGTCACCATCTTTATGGCAAAAATAAATTTGAATACAACTTTAAGCTACATTTTCATTTGACAGAGGTAATGAATCAATCAACATCAATTGATAAAACAGGACCATGTTTGCAAAACAAGTGTTTCTGAGTTTATGTCAATATTACAGAAATGAGGAATGCAGACAGGCTCTATAGACCTCTATAGTCGTGGTCAAAAGTTTTGAGAATGACACAAGTATTGGTCTTCACAAAGTTTGCTACTTCAGTGTTTTTAGATATTTTTGTCAGATGTTACTATGGTATACTGAAGTATAATTACAAGCATTCCATAAGTGTCAAAGGCTTTTATTGACAATTACATTACGTTTATGCAAAGAGTCAATATTTGCAGTGTTGACACTTCTTTTTCAAGACCTCTGCAATCCGCCCTGGCATGCTGTCAATTAACTTCTGGGCCACATCCTGACTGATGGCAGCCCATTCTTGCATAATCAATGCTTGGAGTTTGTCAGAATTTGTGGGGTTTTGTTTGTCCACCCGCCTCTTGAGGATTGACCACAAGTTCTCAATGGGATTAAGGTCTGGGGAGTTTCCTGGCCATGGACCCAAAATGTCGATGTGTTGTTCCCTGAGCCACTTAGTTATCACTTTTGCCTTATGGCAAGGTGCTCCATCAAGCTGGAAAAGGCATTGCTCGTCACCAAACTGTTCTTAGATGGTTGGGAGAAGTTGCTCTCGGAGGATGTGTTGGTACCATTCTTTATTCATGGCTGTGTTCTTAGGCAAAATTGTGAGTGAGCCCACTCCCTTGGCTGAGAAGCAACCCCACACATGAATGGTCTCAGGATGCTTTACTGTTGGCATGCCCCAAACAATCGGAAAGGGGATTCATCAGAGAAAATGACTTTACCCCAGTCCTCAGCAGTCCAATCCCTGTACCTTTTGCAGAATATCAGTCTGTCCCTGATGTTTTTCCTGTAGAGAAGTGGCTTCTTTGCTGCCCTTCTTGACACCAGGCCATCCTCCAAAAGTTTTCACCTCACTGTGCGTGTAGATGCACTCACACCTGCCTGCTGCCATTCCTGAGCAAGCTCTGCACTGGTGGTGCCCCGATCCCGCAGCTGAATCAACTTTAAGAGACGGTCCTGGCGCTTGCTGGACTTTCTTGGCGCCCTGAAGCATTCTTCACAACAATTGAACCTCTCTCCTTGATGTTCTTGATGATCCGATAAATGGTTGATTTAGGTGATCTTATTAGCAGCAATATCCTTGCCTGTGAAGCCCTTTTTGTGCAAAGCAATGATGACGGCACGTGTTTCCTTGCAGGTAACCATGGTTAACAGAGGAAGAACAATGATTTCAAGCACCATCCTCCTTTTAAAGATTCCAGTCTGTTATTCTAACTCAATCAGCATGACAGAGTGATCTCCAGCCTTGTCCTCGTCAACACTCTCACCTGTGTTAACGAGAGAATCACTGACATGATGTCAGCTGGTCCTTTTGTGGCAGGGCTGAAATGCAGTGGAAATGTTTTTTTTTGGGATTAAGTTTCATGGCAAAGAGGGACTTTGCAATTAATTGCAATTCATCTCATCACTCTTCATAACATTCTGGAGTATATGCAAATTGCCATCATAAAAACTGAGGCAGCAGACTTTGTGAAAATTAATATTTGTGTCATTCTCAAAACCTTTGACCACAACTGTAAATGAGTGACTGTGTCCAACACACCACCACCAGTTTTTATGTTCGCCACCTACTGACCAAAAAAAGATATTCTGAAATATATTTTATTCTCAATGACATGTATTGCTAAATCAAAAGGTTTAAGGAAATACAGGGAGGCACCACATTACTACAAGACAAAACAGCTCGCTCAATCAAGCTTGAAAATGGAATGGAATGGGATTAGTGTGGTGTGCGAATAATCCAAAACTTTAACTTGTATACGTTACAAATCACATTATTGTAGGAGCACCTCGTCTAAGAGTATGAATTAGGCTGTTTGAGATGGTTTGAATCCTAAGCAACTTGCATACACATTGTTTGAAGTACAATATACCAACATACAGTGGGGGAAAAAAGTATTTAGTCAGCCAACAATTGTGCAAGTTCTCCCACTTAAAAAGAAGAGAGAGGCCTGTAATTTTCATCATAGGTACACGTCAACTATGACAGACAAATTGAGAAAAAAGAATCCAGAAAATCACATTGTAGGATTTTTTATGAATTTATTTGCAAATTATGGTGGAAAATAAGTATTTGGTCACCTACAAACAAGCAATATTTCTGGCTCTCACAGACCTGTAACTTCTTCTTTAAGAGGCTCCCCTGTCCTCCACTCGTTACCTTTATTAATGGCACCTGTTTGAACTTGTTATCAGTATAAAAGACACCTGTCCACAACCTCAAACAGTCACACTCTAAACTCCACTATGGCCAAGACCAAAGAGCTGTCAAAGGAACCAGAAACAAAATTGTAGACCTGCACCAGGCTGGGAAGACTGAATCTGCAATAGGTAAGCAGCTTGGTTTGAATAAATCAACTGTGGGAGCAATTATTATGAAATGGAAGACATACAAGACCACTGATAATCTCCCTCGATCTGGGGCTACACGCAAGATCACACCCCGTGGGGTCAAACTGATCACAAGAACGGTGAGCAAAAATCCCAGAACCACACGGGGGGACCTAGTGAATGACCTGCAGAGAGCTGGGACCAAAGTAACAAAGCCTACCATCAGTAACACACTACGCCGCCGGGGACTTAAATCCTGCAGTGCCAGACGT
The DNA here is from genome assembly GCF_964263955.1 of Coregonus lavaretus. Classification (NCBI taxonomy): domain Eukaryota; kingdom Metazoa; phylum Chordata; class Actinopteri; order Salmoniformes; family Salmonidae; genus Coregonus; species Coregonus lavaretus. Next base: position 42,431 of record NW_028165721.1, read on the forward strand.
GTCCCCCTGCTTAAGCCAGTACATGTCCAGGCCCGTCTGAAGTTTGCTAGAGTGCATTTGGATGATCCAGAAGAGGATTGGGAGAATGTCATATGGTCAGATGAAACCAAAATAGAACTTTTTGGTAAAAACTCAACTTGTCGTGTTTGGAGGACAAAGAATGCTGAGTTGCATCCAAAGAACACCATACCTACTGTGAAGCATGGGGGTGGAAACATCATGCTTTGGGGCTGTTTTTCTGCAAAGGGACCAGGACGACTGATCCATGTAAAGGAAAGAATGAATGGGGCCATGTATCGTGAGATTTTGAGTGAAAACCTTCCATCAGCAAGGGCATTGAAGATGAAACGTGGCTGGGTCTTTCAGCATGACAATGATCCCAAACACACCGCCCGGGCAACAAAGGAGTGGCTTCGTAAGAAGCATTTCAAGGTCCTGGAGTGGCCTAGCCAGTCTCCAGATCTCAACCCCATAGAAAATCTTTGGAGGGAGTTGAAAGTCTGTGTTGCCCAGCGACAGCCCCAAAACATCACTGCTCTAGAGGAGATCTGCATGGAGGAATGGGCCAAAATACCAGCAACAGTGTGTGAAAACCTTGTGAAGACTTACAGAAAACGTTTGACCTGTGTCATTGCCAACAAAGGGTATATAACAAAGTATTGAGTAACTTTTGTTATTGACCAAATACTTATTTTCCACCATAATTTGCAAATAAATTCATTAAAAATCCTACAATGTGATTTTCTGGATTTTTTTTTCTCAATTTGTCTGTCATAGTTGACGTGTACCTATGATGAAAATGACAGGCCTCTCTCATCTTTTTAAGTGGGAGAACTTGCACAATTGGTGGCTGACTAAATACTTTTTTTCCCCACTGTAGCTACTGTAGTAGGCCAAAGCTGTGTGCTGGAAAACCTTGGTAGAGCATGGGTGGAATAGGCATTGTGGTGCTCACTTGAATTTCCTTTCTTTTTCGGTTTCAGACCAATGCCTACTTCTCATTTAAAACAGTAATTTGTTTTTAATTAGACTTTATTTTGGCATGGCCTATTGTTCAATGAGACACAAGATTTTCTTCTTCTTCTTCTTCTTCATCTTCTTCTTCTTATTATTATTATTATTATTTTTATTATTATTATTATGATTATTTGCCATTCACCTTGAATCATGTTATTTACATTGATGTGTCTCAGTAGGCCAATAGGCTATAAATAGGAGATAAGTGCAGTCTGTCACCTGTACAACTCATTCTGATCAATGGATAAAGTGAGCTAAAATAACCAATCTCTGCCTTTTTTGATGAGCGCTCCAACTCCTCTCTGCCTTGAATTAGTCCTTTTGGCAGTTTTTCTTGGCAAGCCTTTGTTGGATTTTTGTCATTGTTGTCGAGCACCCCTCCTATTTTTCTGTGTTTGCTGTAGTGTGGAGGCCTACCTGAACACTTCAAAGCTATTGATCAGAAATCCTCCCTGCAGGTGCTGTCTGGCCTTAGTTGTACGTGATCATTGATAATATAACTTATTAAAGGACAAAAGTAATATCCTTGCTACAAAACCCAATTCCTAAATCTAATACCAAAACAGTGTCAATGTAATAAATGTAATGCAATCCATATAATAAACCCCAATCACAAATCAACCCCTAGCCATTCCAGTAGACCTAGAGGTGACCTAATCAATCATTCAAACAATGCAGATCTTCACAAGTGCCTTGGAGTTGATTTAGTTGACAGTGCCTTCTCTGGGAATTCCTTTGTGTTATGTCCTCTCACCTCCATAGGGTTGACTGTGATGGTGAGGGTGGAGTCGTCCCAGTCCATCTCTGGGTCTGTGGCTCCATCCTCCTCACTCTTGGAGCTGTCCTGGTGGGTACTATGGAGCCTGTAGATGCCTACCACCACTATAACCACCAGGGCGGCTATACAGATCACTACCACGACTGTGGCAGCTGGAGGGGTGCCTGTGGGGGGAGAAGCGTGTTTAAAGGGTAAGTTCACCTGAAATTACAAAATCACTTCACTGTTTCATTACATTGAAAGTAGTGTATATTATTCTTATTAATGTGATATAAAAAATGTATGTACAGTGGGGAGAACAAGTATTTGATACACTGCCGATTTTGCAGGTTTTCCTACTTATAAAGCATATAGAGGTCTGTAATTTTTATCATAGGTACACTTAAACTGTGAGAGACGGAATCTAAAACAAAAATCCAGAAAATCACATTGTATGATTTTTAAGTAATTAATTTGCATTTTATTGCATGACATAAGTATTTGATACATCAGAAAAGCAGAACTTAATATTTGGTACAGAAACCTTTGTTTGGTCATACGTTTCCTGTAGGTCTTGACCAGGTTTGCACACACTGCAGCAGGGATTTTGGCCCACTCCTCCATACAGACCTTCTCCAGATCCTTCAGGTTTCGGGGCTGTCGCTGGGCAATACAGACTTTCAGCTCCCTCCAAAGATGTTCTATTGGGTTCAGGTCTGGAGACTGGCTAGGCCACTCCAGGACCTTGAGATGCTTCTTACGGAGCCACTCCTTAGTTGCCCTGGCTATGTGTTTCGGGTCATTGTCATGCTGGAAGACCCAGCCACGACCCATCTTCAATGCTCTTACTGAGGGAAGGAGGTTGTTGGCCAAGATCTCGCGATACATGGCCCCATCCATCCTCCCCTCAATACGGTGCAGTCGTCCTGTCCCCTTTGCAGAAAAGCATCCCCAAAGAATGATGTTTCCACCTCCATGCTTCACGGTTGGGATGGTGTTCTTGGGGTTGTACTCATCCTTCTTCTTCCTCCAAACACGGCGAGTGGAGTTTAGACCAAAAAGCTCTATTTTTGTCTCATCAGACCACATGACCTTCTCCCATTCCTCCTCTGGATCATCCAGATGGTCATTGGCAAACTTCAGACGGGCCTGGACATGTGCTGGCTTGAGCAGGGGGACCTTGCGTGCGCTGCAGGATTTTAATCCATGACGGCGTAGTGTGTTACTAATGGTTTTCTTTGAGACTGTGTTCCCAGCTCTCTTCAGGTCATTGACCAGGTCCTGCCGTGTAGTTCTGGGCTGATCCCTCACCTTCCTCATGATCATTGATGCCCCACGAGGTGAGATCTTGCATGGAGCCCCAGACTGAGGGTGATTGACCGTCATCTTGAACTTCTCCCATTTTCTAATAATTGCGCCAACAGTTGTTGCCTTCTCACTAAGCTGCTTGCCTATTGTCCTGTAGCCCATCCCAGCCTTGTGCAGGTCTACAATTGTATCCCTGATGTCCTTACACAGCTCTCTGGTCTTGGCCATTGTGGAGAGGTTGGAGTCTGTTTGATTGAGTGTGTGGACAGGTGTCTTTTATACAGGTAACGAGTTCAAACAGGTGCAGTTAATACAGGTAATGAGTGGAGAACAGGAGGGCTTCTTAAAGAAAAACTAACAGGTCTGTGAGAGCCGGAATTCTTACTGGTTGGTAGGTGATCAAATACTTATGTCATGCAATAAAATGCAAATTAATTACTTAAAAATCATACAATGTCATTTTCTGGATTTTTGTTTTAGATTCCGTCTCTCACAGTTGAAGTGTACCTATAATAAAAATTAAAGACCTCTACATGCTTTGTAAGTAGGAAAACCTGCAAAATAGGCAGTGTATCAAATACTTGTTCTCCCCACTGTATGGGGGGACTGGCTTTCTGTTCTTGTGGTAAAACCGTAGAAATCTGATGCCACATTCTTTCCATTGAGCAGTGTCTCTACTCTCGGCTCTCTCTGTACCCAATAGGGCAGAGATCCCCAGTTCCCTCTGCCGTGTGCTGTGTCCTCTCTACCCTTGGGAGGATCACTCAGTCCTGTGTATGTGTGTGTGTGTGTTTGCATGTGTGTGACACTGAGAGAGGGAGACCGAGACAGCGTGTGTCTGTGTGTGTATGACCTGAAGGCTTAGCCTAATCTGGATCCCCCTCCAGTTCAACAAAACACACCCTCAGGTCTTCACTGTGTGTGTGTGTGTGTGTGTGTGTGTGTGTGTGTGTGTGTGTGTGTGTGTGTGTGTGTGTGTGTGTGTGTGTGTGTGTGCGCACTGCTGGGTGCCTTACCTGAGATGTGGGAATTGACAGAGTGTACCATTAGTGGATGATGCACAGACCGCATGTACTGGGATTGGACAGCCATGTGATTGACATACTCTACAGGTGCTGCGTTGTGAAGGACGTTAACCTGAAGGTGGGACAAAGAACATATCAGTCAGTATGGAGATGGCTACTGGCGCAGACAAAAATAGAGTGGGGAAGGGGTGAAGTGAAAAAGGAAACCGTTTCTTCCCTGACCTCCAAATTAAACTCGTTACTGGTGTAGCGTCCATTGAGCTCGGAGCAGGTGAGCCTGAACCTCCTGTTATTCAGGGTCGCCGGGCGCCAGTTCCTGTAGCACACCTGCCTTAGGGCCTCCTCATAGTGGGCCATGGAGTCCACACCTAGGGAAAAAGACCGGAGAAAAGGCATTATTACCAAAGGTGTCCCTGGGGGTCCAAACCAAATATAGATGGTGTCCCACAGGGCTCAAAAGTGGGCCCAGTGTTTTTCTCAAGACACAGCTTTAATATCTTGTATAGCTTCTGATACGACTGCTAAGCAGGTGACACATGGCAAGATGTTGAAAGTGTGTATGAAATGTGTGACATAAATAATGCCTTATGAATTGAACACGCAGTATCCTTGATTCAGTAATTAATGATGGTACATACCATATATGGATATTCCTGAGGTGGAGTTTGTGGCGTCCAGGTGTTTCCCCATTAGAGAGCTGTGGTGAATCTCCAGACTCTCGTGCTCTGGGTTGAGCTCCTCTCCAATCACCAGGACATCACAGTAATCCAGGTTGTGCATCGCCTCCAGAACACCAGGCCTGTAGACTACACACATATACACAAACACACACAAAATCAAACACACACTTTTACAACTTGACTAGTTGGGATCACATCATGCTGATCAACATGTATCCACGGTAACCGCCCCCCACCCACCTGCGCTGAACGGCACACCGTCGCCCTTGGTTACAGTGCTGGTGATGCTCAGCTCCTTGAAGGGTGCCACGCCCATGGCTCCACGCAGGTCGGCAGCAGGCCTGACGAGTCGATCTGAACCAGCGATGGTGATCCGTGGCTCGCTGGGTGGCAGGACCATTACTAAAGCCTTAATGTCTGGGATGGAGATGCATATGTCCTCCCCGAAACACCTGAGCTCCCAAAAACAACAGGAGGAGAAGGGGAAAGTAGAAGAAAATGGAGATAGACATAATTGCTATTTCATACTGGAATCGAAATGGCATAAATTGCTTTGTGTGGCACCGTTAATTTGTGCTTTCACCCAAGAGAACACAGCCTAAATACTCTTTCTGGTCCTGACAATTAATGACTAGGCACTTTTCATTTTAATTTCAGAGGTGAGAAACAGATACTGTAAATACAGATTGTGATTGAGGCAGTGAAAGTGGACTTCTAATATTTGTCCAATTTTAATTGCAAGTGGCTTCTGTTGGCAAAGAACTCCGCAGCTTTTCAGATTTTTTGGGAGTGATGTGCTTTTCAGACAGATGGCTCCAAGCTGCCCATTTCCAATAACACACACAAGCACACACACACACACACACACACACACACACACACACACACACGTATACTAATTATGAAATGTTTTATCAACACAATGTAACACTTTCTCAGCCAACGGTTGACATGAAGCGAAACCCCCAAACAAAGAAACATTTTAATTGTATATTTCTACATTCACTGTACCTACCTCCTACACACTTGTGCATAGGGGTAAGGGCTTAGGGCCTAGGAGTTGTTTCTGGATGTGCCATTCTCTCTACCTTTCACTGTTACTACTATTTAAGTAGTACTCAGACGAAGTTGCCCCTAGACACTGATTTAAGATCAGTTTTGCATTTATTCATACTAGATTACGACTAGATTACGATCGGATCTAGATTCTAAGGGCCTCCTACCCAGAGTGAGGAGCTGTCCTGCCACCCAGGCAGTCTGGGGGAAACAAGCTGGCTGTCATCTAAGTTCATTACAGTTTGAGGGGGGCAGAGTGAAGTCTCTCAGGATTAATACAAACATTGGCACCTAAAGCCTCAAGTAATTACGCTTTTCAAGGGTTGGTGAAAAGTGCTCTTCACTCACTTATTTATTCATAGATTTACTTTCCCACACTAATTAAAAACAGTCTATTTGTTTATATGATAACAGTCTGGTGCTTCTGGCTTTACTAGCTACAAATACTGATTGGACTGCTTTACCATGGTAATAACTAGGCCTAAATGAAACATGTATTAAGACTCATTGTTCTCCTTAACTAAATAACAGACTGGCTTTGAATGGGATGTCTTTATGTGTGTGTCTGTGTATTTACATGTATTTGAATAGGAAGAGTGTGTGTGTTGTGTTGTTTTGTGTTGTGTGTTGTGTGTGTCAAATCAAAATCAAAACAAATGTATGTCACATGCGCTGAATACAAAAGGTGTATACTTTACCGTGAAATGCTTACTTATGAGCCCTTTCCCAACAATGCAGAGTTAAAAAGTAAGAAAAATTAGCAAAAAAGGAAATAGTAACACAATAAAATAAAAATAACGAGGCTATATACAAGGAGTACCGGTACTGAGTCAATGTGCAGGGGTACGAGGTAGTTGAGATAATATGTACATGTAGGTAGGGGTAAAAGTGACTAGGCAATCAGGATAGATAAACAGAGTAGCAGCAGCGTATGTGAAGAGTGTGAAAGAGTGTGAAATTGTGTGTGTGTGTGTGTGTGTGGCGTCAATATGCATGTGTGTGTTTTGTGTATGAGAACGTATGTAGTGTGTGTGTGTGTGTGTGTGTGTGTGTGTGTGTGTGTGTGTGTTGGAGTGTCAGTGTAGTGTGTGAGTGTGTGGGTAGAGTCCAGTGAGTGTGCATAGAGCCAGTGCAAGAGAGTCACGGTAAAAAAAAAAACTGGGTCAATGCAAATAGTCCAGGTAGCCATTTTATTAACTAACTGCTCAGCAGTCTAATGGCTTGGGGGTAGAAGCTGTTCAGGAGCCTTTTGGTCCCAGACTTGGCACTCCGGTGTGGATGCGTGTGCATGCAGGTCCGTGCATGTGTGTGTGTGTGTGCCTGCGTGCGTGCACCTGCAATCGTGTGTGTAGATTTATCTGATAAGCAAAATTGGCTGTAACTCCACAAACAATTACCCCGAACAACACCTGTAAAAAGTCTGTGGGGTGTAGCAAAGTCTCCACACTAAACTAGGGCCCTCACTAAATAAATGCCACTTGACCAGAAACACTATTAAGAATTTGCTTCCCAAATGACACCCTATTGCCTACTTATTCCCTATGAGCCCTGGTCAAAAGTAGTGCACCATGTAGACAATAGGGTGGCATTTGGGACGCAACCAGGACCATATGGAGCATGAAAGTGCCTGCTGAATAGGAGGAGCCATCTCTCTTTATACAAGGCAGTGCTCTGAGTTCTCCTGCGTTAGACTAATCCTATTACAGCTCCTGTGACAGGAGTCCACTATCCACCACAGTCGTCCATTTTGAGTTGGTGTAGACACGCACACATGGGCGCACACACACAGGCACAACATGTACGCCCGCACATGCGCAGACAGACGTGCACACACACACCTTTTTTCACTTAGCAGTACCTTTCATGACCTCTTGTTAGACCACACAACCTCATCTTTTCTCATTCCCGCTCTTATTTGGGCCTGCATTTGTTTAGCAGTTCATTTCATTGCTTATTTCACACTATTTCTTTCTCTCCACTCTTCCACTCTCACTTCCTATCTTGTTTTTGGCCTGCATTTCATTACCAATAAATTTCATGAACTCCTATACGACTGCATACTATCTTTCTATCTCTTCTTTTGCGAGAGAGCGAGAGACAGAGAGAGAGAGAGACAGAGAGAGACAGAGAGACAGACAGAGAGAGAGAGAGAGAGAGAGAGAGAGAGAGAGAGAGAGAGAGAGAGAGAGAGACAGCGAGAGAGAGAGACAGCGAGAGAGAGAGACAGCGAGAGAGAGAGAGAGAGAGAGAGAGAGAGACAGCGAGAGAGAGAGAGAGAGAGAGAGAGAGAGAGAGAGAGAGAAAGAGAGAGAGAGAGAGAAAACGACCCACCTAGTCTGCCAGCCAGTCAGTCTTAACAGCGCTATATTAATCTAATGATCAACCTTCCCTCTCGGAGTGCTCTCTGGCTTGAGAAACCCTGACACAGCAGATTGCCTTCATGGCCCTCATTCCTATCCTCATCATCAGCTGATGCAATGTCGGCTCCGGCAACCACAGCTCCATCGGCAACCGCGGCGCAATGGCAACCCAGCGGCCCTCTCAGCCGTGGCGCGGTGGGGCGGAATTGTGTGGTTACTGAGGGGAGATGTAAAGAGAGGGACACAGCACACCTCTCCCCTCTAACACTCTTGATTAGCATATCAGACACAGAGAGACCACACTCTCACTCTCCCTCCATCAAAACACTTCCCCCTTTCATTCCCTCTCTCTTTCCCCAGAGAACCACAATTCTTTACCTCGGCTGTATTTGTTTGTGTGAAATACACAAATGAAGGTTTGATAAACACATTCTGGGAAGTATTTAGTCAGCCACCAATTGTGCAAGTTCTCCCACTTAAAAAGATGAGAGAGGCCTGTAATTTTCATCATAGGTACACGTCAACTATGACAGACAAAATGAGGAAAAAAAATCCAGAAAATCACATTGCAAATTATGGTGGAAAATAACTATTTGGTCAATAACAAAAGTTTCTCAATACTATGTTATTTACCCTTTGTTGGCAATGACACAGGTCAAACGTTTTCTGTAAGTCTTCACAAGGTTTTCACACACTGTTGCTGGTATTTTGGCCCATTCCTCCATGCAGATCTCCTCTAGAGCAGTGATGTTTTGGGGCTGTCGCTGGGCAACACAGACTTTCAACTCCCTCCAAAGATTTTCTATGGGGTTGAGATCTGGAGACTGGCTAGGCCACTCCAGGACCTTGAAATGCTTCTTATGAAGCCACTCTTTCGTTGCCCGGGCGGTGTGTTTGGGATCATTGTCATGCTGAAAGACCCAGCCACGTTTCATCTTCAATGCCCTTGCTGATGGAAGGAGGTTTTCACTCAAAATCTCACGATACATGGCCCCATTCATTCTTTCCTTTACACGGATCAGTCGTCCTGGTCCCTTTGCAGAAAAACAGCCCCAAAGCATGATGTTTCCACCCCCATGCTTCACAGTAGGTATGGTGTTCTTTGGATGCAACTCAGCATTCTTTGTCCTCCAAACACGACGAGTTGAGTTTTTACCAAAAAGTTCTATTTTGGTTTCATCTGACCATATGACATTCTCCCAATCCTCTTCTGGATCATCCAAATGCACTCTAGCAAACTTCAGACGGGCCTGGACATGTACTGGCTTAAGCAGGGGGACACGTCTGGCACTGCAGGATTTGAGTCCCTGGCGGCGTAGTGTGTTACTGATGGTAGGCTTTGTTACTTTGGTCCCAGCTCTCTGCAGGTCATTCACTAGGTCCCCCCGTGTGGTTCTGGGATTTTTGCTCACCGTTCTTGTGATCATTTTGACCCCACGGGGTGAGATCTTGCGTGGAGCCCCAGATCGAGGGAGATTATCAGTGGTCTTGTATGTCTTCCATTTCCTAATAATTGCTCCCACAGTTGATTTCTTCAAACCAAGCTGCTTACCTATTGCAGATTCAGTCTTCCCAGCCTGGTGCAGGTCTACAATTTTGTTTCTGGTGTCCTTTGACAGCTCTTTGGTCTTGGTCATAGTGGAGTTTGGAGTGTGACTGTTTGAGGTTGTGGACAGGTGTCTTTTATACTGATAACAAGTTCAAACAGGTGCCATTAATACAGGTAACGAGTGGAGGACAGAGGAGCCTCTTAAAGAAGAAGTTACAGGTCTGTGAGAGCCAGAAATCTTGCTTGTTTGTAGGTGACCAAATACTTATTTTCCACCATAATTTGCAAATAAATTCTTTTTTTTCACATTTTGTCTGTCATAGTTGACGTGTACCTATGATGAAAATTACAAGCCTCTCTCATCTTTTTAAGTGGGAGAACTTGCACAATTGGTGGCTGACTAAATACTTTTTTCCCCCACTGTAAGCCTTTCTGTGTGCTTGGTGTGAATCATGTTTGTGTGTGTGTGTCTGTGCGCACAAGCACCTGTGTCTTTGCGCTTGTAGCCTATGTGTGAGAGAGAGAGGAAAATAGGTTGAGGAGTGTGTGTCTGTGTGTGGGAGACAGATTACAGCATGTGTCTGTGTGTGGGAGACAGATTACAGCGTGTGTCTGTGTGTGGGAGACAGATTACAGTGTGTGTCTGTGTGTGGGAGACAGATTACAGCGTGTGTCTGTGTGTGGGAGACAGATTACAGCGTGTGTCTGTGTGTGGGAGACAGATTACAGCGTGTGTCTGTGTGTGGGAGATAGATTACAGCGTGTGTCTGTGTGTGGGAGACAGATTACAGCGTGTGTCTGTGTGTGGGAGACAGATTACAGTGTGTGTCTGTGTGTGGGAGACAGATTACAGCGTGTGTCTGTGTGTGGGAGACAGATTACAGCGTGTGTCTGTGTGTGGGAGACAGATTACAGCGTGTGTCTGTGTGTGGGAGACAGATTACAGCGTGTGTCTGTGTGTGGGAGACAGATTACAGCGTGTGTCTGTGTGTGGGAGACAGATTACAGCGTGTGTCTGTGTGTGGGAGACAGATTACAGCGTGTGTCTGTGTGTGGGAGACAGATTACAGCGTGTGTCTGTGTGTGCGTACGCATACGCATCTGTAGGGTTCCATACTCACTGTACGGTGGTGGTGATGTGTAGCTGTCTGAAGCCTGCTGTGGGGAACTGGCGTGAGTTGATGTAGGAGACCTTGGCCATGGCTGTGGTGACACTCTCCAGGTCCTCTCCCTCCATCACCAGCACCGACTGGGCTGGGTTGAAGTGGAACTGTACAGACAGAATAACACATTAATCAACACATCGATACTAGAGGGGAAGTTAATTTACTGTGATGTCTTATGAGGGTCTTGAACCTCTCGATTTGTACCGTTTCTACAGAGATCGCCTTAAAAATAAATACTTGACCTAAGAGTATAATCATATTTATTTGATTGATGGTGTTTTTCAGATCTCTTAACAGTACTGTTTGTAGAACACAGACGTTATGACTTATGAGGGTTAAGGTGTGTTTGTAGAAACACCCTGTGTGTGAGTCTTTTATTAACATTTATGTCTGTTTATATGTGTGTGTGTTCATGTGTGTGTGTGCATACGTGTGTCTCCAGAGCTGTCACCTTGATGTTCTTGCCCAGGCTCTCCAGTGAGTTGATATCCAATCCTTCCTTACAGGCCTGTAGACAGGAGATGACCTTCTGGGTCTCGATCCTCCCTGGCCTGATGGTCAGCCCAGACAGACTGCCCCGGAAGAACTGGGTGAACCGTGGGGTGGACACCTCACCACCTAGGGAAGAAAAGAAGAGGAAGGATGGGACATCAGGGTTTGTTCAGTTCAAAGGTGCATCTCAAAATGGCTTCTGAGGAGATCATGTCCTCTCCTTAATTTGCTCTGATCTGAAATTCTGAAATTACAGCACAGGTGAAAGCAATATGGTGCATGTCTCTATTATAATATAAGAATATGCTTTGGTAATTCTTTATTTTACAGTCCTTTACGCTTTATTTACTCAGTCTAAGTTAGAAATGACAGTTTAAGAAAGGAGAATAACCTACATAACTAACCTTTCAACAAGACTAACCTTTATAAATAAAGGTTTCAATAAAGGCTAACAGAGGGTGACCTTTTTTACCACATTAGGTAAATACCAAGCCAAACAGTACTGTAAAATAAAGCCCATAGCGTGACTACGGAAATGTCAGCCAGTTTTGTTTGCCAGTACCCATCTGCTCTCCCCACTTATTTTTTAAAGCGACTGTCAAAACAACAAAATAAAAACATGTCCAATCTGAGGTAGCGTCAGGGACATGAGGCCTGTGAAGGAAAAACGCTGCCGTCGTCTTATTCAGACGAGTGTGTGTGTGTTTCCTCTTTGATCCACTGGCAGATGGAACTGGCAGTTCGCTAGTCGCTATAGTAATATGCTAACGGTCCCAGAGCTGTGTCTTGCGCTGACATACTCAAGCGTTCTTGCCGCCACCTGCAACGGCTCCAGACTTATTGCTCCTGATTTTTTATTATTATGATGTTATCAACTAAGTGTTGTGGCACAGATTGAGGGAGCATATTTTGGGCTCATTTCGGTACCAAAATTTGAACAAGAAAACGTTCAGCGTGTAGGCCTCAGTCCGGCTAGCATATGCTATTTCTGCACACCTGGCTGTATAGTATTTACAACTGCAGTGGGAAAGATAGCAATTAAGTTTAAAATCAACAGTTTGACTTCGCTGTATTAGGAAAAGTAGGTTCAAGATTGTGGTGTGGTTTTGGTTAAGAAGAGGCAGGACATGGCAGTAGGCCTAAGGCCAGCCAAAGTTGCTCTGCACTATACTTCCCTAGTAGTTACAGTGCATTCGGAAAGTATTCAGACCCCTTGACTTTTTCCACATTTTGTTACGTTACAGCCTTATTCTAAAATTGATTAAATCGTTTTCCCCCCCCCTCATCAATCTACACACAATACACAATAATGACAAAGCAAAAACAGGTTTTTATTTTTTGTGTGCAAATGTATTAAAAATAAAAAACACTGATATATTACATTTACATAAGTATTCAGACCCTTTACTCAGTACTTTGTTGAAGCACCTTTGGCAGCGATTACAGCCTCGAGTTTTCTTGGGTATGACGCTACAAGCTTGGCACACCTGTATTTGGGGAGTTTCTCCCATTCTTCTCTGCAGATACTCTCGAGCACTGTCAGGTTGGATGGGGAGCATCGCTGCACAGCTATTTTTAGGTCTCTCCAGAGATGTTTGATCGGGTTCAAGTCCGGGCTCTGGTTGGGCAACTCAAGGATATTCAGAGACTTGTCCCGAAGTCACTCCTGCATTGTCTTGGCTGTGTGCTTAGGGTCATTGTCCTGTTGGAAGGTGAACCTTCACCCCAGTCTTAGGTCCTGAGCGCAATGGAGCAGGTTTTCATCAAGGATCTCTCTGTACTTTGCTCCATTAATCTTTCCCTTGATCCTGACTAGTCTCCCAGTCCTGGCCGCTGAAAAACCCATAGCATGATGCTGCCACCACCATGCTTCACCGTAGGGACGGTGCCAGGTTTCCTCCAGACGTGATGCTTTGTATTCAGGCCAAAGAGTTCAATCTTGGTTTCATCAGACCAGAGAATTTTGTTTCTCATGGTCTGAGAGTCCGTTAGGTGCCTTTTGGCAAACTCCAAATGGGCTGTCATGTGCCTTTTACTGAGTAGTGGCTTCCGTCTGGCCACTCTACCATAAAGGTCTGATTGGTGGAGTGCTGCAGAGATGGTTGTCCTTCTGGAAGTTTCTCCCATCTCCACAGAGGAACTCTGGAGCTCTGTCAGAGTGATCATTGGGTTCTTGGTCACCTCCCTGACCAAGGCCCTTCTGCCCCGATTGCTCAGTTTGGCCAGGTGGCCAGCTCTAGAAAGAGTCTTGGTGGTTTCAAACTTCTTCCATTTAAGAATGATGGAGGCCACTGTGTTCTTGAGGACCTTCAATGCTACAGAAATGTTTTGATACCATTCCCCAGATCTGTGCCTCAACACAATCCTGTCTTGGAGCTCTATGGACAATTCCTTCGACCTCATGGCTTGGTTTTTGCTCGGACATGCACTGTCAACTGTGGGAGCTTGTATAGACAGGTGTGTGCCTTTCCAAATCATGTCCAATCAATTTAATTTTCCACAGGTGGACTACAATCAAGCTGTAGGAACAGCTCAAGGATGATCAATTGAAACAGGATGCATCTGAGCTCAATTTCGAATCTCATAGCAAAGGGTCTGAATACCTATGTAAATAAGGTATGTTTTGTATATCTTTTTTTTTTTGCAAACATTTCTAAAAACCTGATTTTGCTTTGTCATCATGGGGTATTGTGTGTAGATTGATGAGGCTGTAACGTAACAAAATGTAGAAAAAGTCAAGGGGTCTGAATACTTTCCAATGCACTGTACATAGTAATTACACAACATACATTGCCTGTCTACTCTGCATAAGAAGAGCACCGTTCAAAGCAATCTCCATAAAAGTTTCCCCAACGAAAATGGGCAAAAAATATATATGATGTCGCTCTAGTCACAAGTCACGAATCTTGTTTTGATTTGGGGGAGCTAAAATTATGTCTGGAGCCTATCGTTCCGTGTGTCTCTTCATTACGTCGTTGATTGTGTGCAGGGTGGTGGGTACTTAGAAAGGCAATCCTGTTCACTAATGGTCTGCAAAGTTATCAATTGCGGCTTAGTGAAGCTTAAAGCAGCTTCATTGGGATGTAATAGCCAGAGAACTTGTCTTCCATTCAGACTGTCTTAATCCCTTCTTCAGGGCTTTCTCACACAATCACAGATTCATGGAAAGAGACAGGGAACAGGAGAAAAAAGAGAAAATTGCAATCAGGAGCCAGATGAAAATAAATTAAAATTACACCGAAATGCCATTGGCCCTCGATGCCTCGAGAGGGGCTCATGTGATTTAGCTGTATCCATCTCCCGGCCTACTCCCCCCAGCAAAAACATTTATATAATTGTTATTTTCGTATCATAAAAGCTATGTTAAGTAGTGCTTCTTCATTCAAATGAGATCATTAGCCCCCTCTTTTCAAGCGGCTGGAATTGACAACCTGTGTTTCCTGTTTGATGTCTCCAAGCTTGAGCCTCTTCGATTTGAAAAAGAATGACTCGAAGTTAGAGGTAGTTTCGCGAACCAATGCTAACTAGCGTTAGCACAATGACTGGAAGTCTATGGTAACTAGGGCTGCCCCCAACTAAAATAATCTTGGTTGACCGAGAGTCGTCCGTTTTTTCGACCAATCGATTGATTGAAATTTTAAAACGTGTATTTTTCCATTTATAGACACATCCTATATGTTAATCAAATCAACTATATGCACTGAGCTTGCTTTAAGTGCATTGTTTGATTAAATAATGAAGACACACAAAAAAAGCACCCGTTGTCTCTTTCTCCTCCATGCTGCAGCAACCACCACAGAACTTCAGTGTTTATCGCGCTGTCCATGTTGCTGAAGCTGCAACGTAATTACAGACATTTCTGACTGAAAAGTTCTGTTACCGAAATCCCCCATTTGTTTAAGAAAACCATTCCCTATTCCCTCAACGCTTGCTCTCTTTACATGACACATGTATGCATCGCACCTATAGCATATCATAATCACATCAAGAAATTGGTTATAACAAACTCTGAACACCGTAACACGTGACAGCAAAATAGATGCAGAGGACGTGACAAATAAACTTGAAACGGGGGAATGTTTACTGGTTGCTCAGGAGGTAAAGGGGAAGTCGGATGTGTGGAATAGATTTGACTAGTTGTGGAAAATACTGGAGATCAAGTAAAAGAAGGTAAGGAGCAAGCGCTGTGTGGATCTTATGTGTGCCAAACAGGGGCTGTATAGATTACAATATAATTTTTCGGACCGTTTGGAACAATGTAAACAACACAATACATTATAAGCGTACCAGAGAGTCTGTTGTAACGTTTATTTTTTTATTTTTTTGTAAAGCCTTTATTACAGCAAAGACTAAAAACAGTCACATTCATTTGTGAATGCAATTTCCAAAATGGAACAGTTTATTTATTGTGTACGCTAATTATTCAAAGGTTGCTTTGTTATTTTATTTTAAAACTCAAATGCTTGATTGCATTTCAGATCATGAATGACTTGTATGCTCTGTGATGACATGAATGAATGATTGATACAGCAGCCTATATAACTATTGAAATATAGGCCTAAGTAAGTTATGGTATTAAGACTAAACAGGATGCCTACAGCTCGATGGTGATTATACTAAGCCTACTAATGATAATGATATTACTTATTATTATAATGATGATCATAATAATAATAACAATAAGAAGGAGATCAAGAAAAAGGAGGGTTATTATTATTATTATTATTATAAATATAATTTTTCGGACAATTTGGAACAGTGTTAACAACACTAAATAAATTAAGTAATAGCAGAGAGGCTATTCTAACAAAAAAAAGTGTAAAGCCTTTATTACAGCAAAGCAAAGATTAAAAACAGTCGAATTTGAAAAATTGTTTATCCGACATGTTGTGGTTGCATGAGACTTGTTGCTCACAGAATCAGTAGGCTATTAAACAAACAGAAGCAGGATCTGTCTTATTTCTGTAGATATACAGTATATAGATTATTTATAAAGCCAGGCACATTTAACAGTTAGGCTATTGATTATAGACCTAATTGAGTTGGTTTCCTGTCTCCTCACTTTTCTTAGACAATTAAGGCAAGGGCTGTTTTCTCGTTTCCTAACTCCGCTGCTGCTTCCGACGCATTGTTCTCAACACCAATATGCGGGTTAACTTTGCTATTATGCACATAGCAACATGGTCTAGGAAAAGGCGCCAATTCAACAGTGCACTGATGTTTCAGAACTGCGGACAACGACCGCTATTCAACGCGGGAGAAAGCGCATTTGTTATAAAATAAGATTATTTTTATTCGTTTTGCACGATTGTTCTGACATAATATAACCATATACTGTACAATTAAAGTAGCACATCTTAGAGTGATGGACTGTGCCATCCCCACGGCCTCCACAATGGATCAGTCCACTCAGACAGGCGCCAATCAGACAGGTGTCTTGTACACCTTGAACATTATTTTAATTTTTTTGCTACTGCGCGGCTAAAGAAATCTTGGTCGACCAACAGCCTATCGACCAAATAATCGACCAGTCGACTAAATGGGGTCACCCCTAATGGTAACAGCTAACATGCGCTAACGCTAGTTAGCAATTGCACTAACGCTAGTTCGCAACTTGCAGGGGCTTCTGGGATATTGAAAACTGCTGCATTCTTTGTGTGCTCTGAGATGGCATGTATGAATCCAAGAGAAACTCCCTCCCCTTATTTTACAGTACAAAATATTGTTATTCTGGTACGGTGTCCATATTAGGACAGCCTCAGAGTCACAAGGAGTTGGTATGAACACCGGACAGGATATAAGAGTCGATAATAACCTTGCCAGCAGGCACCCACTGTCAGCTGGGTGTCGATTGACGAGGGATGGATGGGCCAATCGTCCGTCACCAGGTAGGGTTCGTAGGTCACGCCATCCACAAAGAGCGTCACGGCAGGAAACTCCACGTTGATCACGTAGTAGTGCCACTCCTTATCACAGATCTGTAAGACATAGGGACATGCCGTTAGCATTGAGTTAAACCCACCAATGAGTTGTGTAGATCTAGTTGGTATGTTATTTAAGCACATGGATAATCGCATTCACACATACATATACTTAATTGGATTCAATAAGATATAGTACTGTAACAAACAAGCCCATAAACATGTTACAAGCACTTCCAAGTTGGTCACTTCTATGGGGACAGTGGTTAGTGCACTTGCCTTGGGACCTGAAGTTTGTGAGTTTGAACCTCCTTAGGTCAACCCCACAAATTCACTGCAATATCATAATAGTTAGTTTCACACTTTACTATTTTTTATATCGCTGTGGATGATATTTCTTAAATGAACAACTTATTTATGGTTATCATAAAGCCCAAACCCAACAATGCATGTTTGGCAGTCCCCCTCCCAATCTCAGTAATGAAAAACACATTAAACTTAATTCAGATTCATCCCGCTCCTCTCTTGTTCATTTGTTCTCAGGATAATTAATGAAGTTTAACTGTAAGGAGTCGCTCATTAAGGGGACATGGATTTACGAGCGCTAAGTCAGGGGATCATCACACAACTTTTTCATTAAGCCCAAAACACTAACTTATTCCAAAACCTCCCTGGAGGAAGAACCAAAGCCTGTCAAATCCAGCCCAGCAGTCAGTCAAGCGCCAGCCAATTGAAAGGAAATTGACCCATCTCAGCTCTTATAATAATAGTGTTCTATTCCCCCCCTGGCAAGTGTCTAGTGTTGAGATACTTCCAGGGAAAAGTTGGCCCCACGCTCTGATCTTGGATCAGTTTTTAACTCCCCAACTGTGAGTTGTAACTATCATGGGGTACACTGCGAAACTGACTTTGGATTAGACGTTTGAGGGGCAATTGTGGCGTACATGGTTGAGATCTATTGTGGAGGGAGATAGCTGTCAAATAGTAGTACTGCAGCACTGTATAATTGGAGATGATCGGATAGAATCCCCCACGCACAGAGCTAGGATCAGCTTTCAACTCACAATACACTTCCAAACTGGCTTTAGATCAGAAGTTGAGGGAAACTTCATTCTATTAAATTCACTATATGGAGGGAGATAACTGTCAAACAGCGTGTTTGTAGATGTCTCCAGAGTGCTCCGAGGGGTTTATCATTCAAGTAATGCAATCACATGCTGCTGCTGATTTACCAGTGAGCCTTGAACAACCCCTCTAGACGGTACACAAGGCAGTCAGGCTTGGCTAACTCCTTCCCTGATGCCTCGCACACCCAGGAAGCCTTTCATGCTCACAAACATGAGGCATAATTTTAAAATGCTGTTTTCTTTAATCAGTGTGAGTAAGACTGTATTAGGTTGCTCGCTGTCGGTAAACACCGATACGCGGCCAATGCAGCGGTAAACACCAATACGCTGTCCACGCAGTGGTAAACACAGATTTACTGCCCACGCAGGCATAGATGTGAATATATACACTACCGTTCAAAAGTTTGGGGTCACTTAGAAATGTCCTCAATTTTGAAAGAAAAGCATTTTTTTGTCCATTAAAATAACATCAAATTGATCAGAAATACAGTGTAGACATTGTTAATGTTGTAAATGGCTATTGTAGAAACGAGCCAGTTTGCGATGTTCTGTGAAGGGAGTAGCACACAGCGTTGTACAAGATCTTCAGTTTCTTGGCAATTTCTCGCATGGAATAGCCTTCATTTCTCAGAACAAGAATAGACTGACGAGTTTCAGAAGAAAGTTCTTTATTTCTGGCCATTTTGAGCCTGTAATCGAACCCACAATTACTGATGCTCCAGATACTCAACTAGTCTCAAGAAGGCCAGTTTTATTGCTTCTTTAATCAGCACAACAGTTTTCAGCTGTGCTAACATAATTGCAAAAGGGTTTTCTAATGATCAATTAGCCTTTTAAAATGACAAACTTGGATTAGCAAACACAACGTGCCATTGGAACACAGGACTGATGGTTGCTGATAATGGGCCTCTGTACGCCTATGTAGATATTCCATAAAAAATCAGCCGTTTCCAGCTACAATAGTCATTTACAACATTAACAATGTCTACACTGTATTTCTGATCAATTTGATGTTATTTTAATGGACAAGAAAATTGCTTTTCTTTCGAAAACAAGGACATTTCTAAGTGACCCCAAACTTTTGATCATTAGTGTATATACTGTATACACCTATACAAAGGCACTTGTAGTCACCCACACATAAGGCAACGGTGTGCTTTAGGACCAGGCGGACGCCTCCGAGTGGTCGAGTAGGCTGTTTGAAGTGTTTATCCGACTGAAGAAAAAAATATATATATACACACTACCGGTCAAAAGTTTTAGAACACCTACTCATTCAAGGGTTTTTCTTTATTTTTTACTATTTTCTACATTGTAGAATAATAGCGAAGACATCAAAACTATGAAATAACACATATGGAATCATGTAGTAACCAAAAAAGTGTTAAACAAATCAAATTATATTTGATATTTGATATTCTTCAAATAGCCACCCTTTGCCTTGATGACAGCTTTGAACACTCTTGGCATGCTCTCAACCAGCTTCACCTGGAATGCTTTTTCAACAGTCTTGAAGGAGGTCCCACATATGCTTAGCACTTGTTGGCTGCTTGAATGAGTAGGTGTGTCCGAACTTTTGACTGGTAGTGTATATACTGTACATATACAGTGGGGAGAATAAGTATTTGATACACTGCCGATTTTGCAGGTTTTCCTATTTACAAAGCATGTAGAGGTCTGTAATGTTTATCATAGGTACACTTCAACTGTGAGAGACGGAATCTAAAAAATCACATTGTATGATTTTTAAGTAATTAATTTGCATTTTATTGCATGACATAAGTATTTGATCACCTACCAACCAGTAAGAATTCCGGCTCTCACAGACCTGTTAGTTTTTCTTTAAGAAGCCCTCCTGTTCTCCACTCATTACCTGTATTAACTGCACCTGTTTGAACTCGTTACCTGTATAAAAGACACCTGTCCACACACTCAATCAAACAGACTCCAACCTCTCCACAATGGCCAAGACCAGAGAGCTGTGTAAGGACATCAGGGATAAAATTGTAGACCTGCACAAGGCTGGGATGGGCTACAGGACAATAGGCAAGCAGCTTGGTGAGAAGGCAACAACTGTTGGCGCAATTATTAGAAAATGGAAGAAGTTCAAGATGACGGTCAATCACCCTCGGTCTGGGCCTCCATGCAAGATCTCACCTCGTGGGGCATCAATGATTACATTTACATTTTAGTCATTTAGCAGACGCTCTTATCCAGAGCGACTTACAGTTAGTTTATTTTTCATACTGGCCCCCCTTGGGAATCAAACCCACAACCCTGGCGTTGCAAACGCCATGCTCTACCAACTGAGCTACATCCCTGCCGGCCATTCCCTCCCCTACCCTGGACGACGCTGGGCCAATTGTGCGCCGCCCCATGGGTCTCCCGGTCGCGGCCGGCTACGACAGAGCCTGGATTCGAACCAAGATCTCTAGTGGCACAGCTAGCACTGCGATGCAGCGCCTTAGACCACTGCGCCAATGAGGAAGGTGAGGGATCAGCCCAGAACTACACGGCAGGACCTGATCAATGACCTGAAGAGAGATGGGACCACAGTCTCAAAGAAAACCATTAGTAACACACTACGCTGTCATGGATTAAAATCCTGCAGCGCACGCAAGGTCCCCCTGCTCAAGCCAGCGCATGTCCAGGCCCGTCTGAAGTTTGCCAATGACCATCTGGATGATCCAGAGGAGGAATGGGAGAAGGTCATGTGGTCTGATGAGACAAAAATAGAGCTTTTTGGTCTAAACTCCACTCGCCGTGTTTGGAGGAAGAAGAAGGATGAGTACAACCCCAAGAACACCATCCCAACCGTGAAGCATGGAGGTGGAAACATCATTCTTTGGGGATGCTGTTCTGCAAAGGGGACAGGACGACTGCACCGTATTGAGGGGAGGATGGATGGGGCCATGTATCGCGAGATCTTGGCCAACAACCTCCTTCCCTCAGTAAGAGCATTGAAGATGGGTCGTGGCTGGGTCTTCCAGCATGACAACAACCCGAAACACACAGCCAAGGCAACTAAGGAGTGGCTCCGTAAGAAGCATCTCAAGGTCCTGGAGTGGCCTAGCCAGTCTCCAGACCTGAACCCAATAGAAAATCTTTGGAGGGAGCTGAAAGTCCGTATTGCCCAGCAACAGCCCCGAAACCTGAAGGATCTGGAGAATGTCTGTATGGAGGAGTGGGCCAAAATCCCTGCTGCAGTGTGTGCAAACCTGGTCAAGACCTACAGGAAACGTATGATCTCTGTAATTGCAAACAAAGGTTTCTGTACCAAATATTAAGTTCTGCTTTTCTGATGTATCAAATACAAATTAATTAATTAAAAATCATACAATGTGATTTTCTGGAATTTTGTTTTAGATTCCGTCTCTCACAGTTGAAGTGTACCTATGATAAAAAATTACAGACCTCTACATGCTTTGTAAGTAGGAAAACCTGCAAAATTGGCAGTGTATCAAATACTTGTTCTCCCCACTGTACATAAATATATTATGTCCCCCCAACTTCTAAAACCAAAGTTGCGCCCCTGCACATACCTACGTGTGCATGGATGCACGCAGGTAGGCACACACACATACACACACACACACACACACACACACAGGTGTCGCTGTCACGCTGTGGAGAGTAAAATGCCAGAGAGAGACCTCCTGTAACTGACTGATGTCTCCTGGGAACCACCACTCTCAGTAGCTTCTCTCCCTCTCTGTGACTACTCTCTCCAGGGAGATACCATGCCAATCCTCACTGTACAGACCCTTCTCTGAGCTCCCACTCTGTGACTATTCTCTCCAGGGAGATACCATGCCAATCCTCACTGTACAGACCTTCCTCTGAGCTCCCTCTCTGTGACTACTCTCTCCAGGGAGATACCATGCCAATCCTCGCTGTACAGACCCTCCTCTGTGCTCCCACTCTGTGACTACTCTCTCCAGGGAGATACCATGCCAATCCTCACTGTACAGACCCTCCTCTGAGCTCCCTCTCTGTGACTACTCTCTTCAGGGAGATACATTTACATTACATTTACATTTACGTCATTTAGCAGACGCTCTTATCCAGAGCGACTTACAAATAGGTGCATTCACCTTATAGCCAGTGGGATAACCACTTTACAATGTTTTTTTTTTTAGATACCACGCCACTCCTCACTGTACAGACCCTCCTCTGAGCTACCTCTCTGGGTACTACCGTCTCTCTACCGGTCTTTGAATGTCTCTCTACGGGACAGGTTCACTAACTAAGCCTTTTGCAGTCATAAAACACCAAACAGAAAGCTAAAGCAAAGCATGGAACAGTATTAATTTAAAATGTTCCTTGAATTGTCTTAACTATCCTCTTAGCCCTTACTGTTGCCTTTTTGTTCTGGTCTCTATGGTTAATATCCTCTGGGAAAAACAGGTGTACATATTTTCACCTGGAGAAAAAGTGCAAATCTGTCCCTATGTGTCACAGTGATCTCAGAGAGGCTGGGTTACATGTACTGATGATGGTTCTTATTTGAATGACTATGAGCATGTTGAATTACAGATCATACTTTTGATAACTCTATAAGCTTAAAGGTCGAGTAAGTTAGACTTTTGTCCACAAATGTACCTATTATATGTAAATAGTTTATGATTAGTGAATGCCATAATGTAGTTATTTTGTAGGTCCTTCTCAAACAGATGTGCTATGAAACTAAATAAATACTGCACTCTGACCCACAAAACGTATTTGCTAGATTCATGACAGTGTTGTTAGACAAAGCAAGGAAAGTGAACTTCAAAAAGTGATGTAGTTTTATTGGGATTTGCAGCTGTTGTTGGTAAGTAATTAATCTGCTAGCTTCTGAAATAATTTACTCATCCTTTAAGCACCTCCTATCGCTACATGGATTGAGAACTCAAAGCTAGGATCCTATCAAGCTATAGGACAACAACAAAGACAGAATATTTAATCACCTCATCACTTTATGTTTGCCATCCATGCTTGACTAACTACAACAGAATAAGATGCCATTTTCGTTTAGCTGGTGTTACATGACAGTGAGGTGTACACACTGTTCATTCTCCATACCTCCTTCACAACACAACTAATGTCCCTAAAGCAGTGATTATGTGGCTGTTACAGAAGGATGAATGCATAATTTTTCACCAGCTTACAGTACATGCGCCCTGTAATGAAAAACACATAAGGCATTAATCTTAGCATGACAGGAGGGGGATCAGCAAGTTACCAAAACAGAAAACCAAAACACACACACACATAAAAACAATCTCTGACACACACACACACACACAATATCTCTATGCATCTGTTTAATGCATACACACACATAGATGCAGACAAAGACACACACACACAGCCAGGCACGTAGACACTGTGTAAATATCAACAGAGATTTTTTGACATCTGTTTTCTCTCCACCTCTTGACTCACTCTGGTTTCATCGTTAATCTATCTGCTGTCAGCAGATTGCATCTTGACCTTCAGATCTAACAAAAGACAAGCATAAAAAATAAAGAGGAGGTTGGAGTGAAAAGCATTGTCTTCCTCAATACCTTTCAGTTATTTTGGAGAGCTGAGAGAAATGCCTTGCAGGCTGCACACTGACTTTCCTGTTTTCTCTCATCAGGCATATAGGTCTGCATTGTGTTTTGCCCCATTGACTTGCTGACTAGCCATGTATAGGCACAAGTGTAATGTTCTTCTGAAAACAATTGAAAAATTGTGCTGTGCAACTAAAGAGTGTGGACCGTAAAAAATCCTGACAAATCAGCGTGTCTGTTCGACCCATTCAACCAATTCCATTTCTATGACGCACTAGCGGAAAGTGATTCTCGTTCTAAACGACCCACCCACTTCCTGTGAAAGCATTGTTGGACTCTGATGAATACGACCCTGGACTCTGACGCAATAGAGGAGGGAGAAGGGGATGAAATGAGGTGACAGCTCTCTCTTCTCCCTGATAAGGAGTGTATGCTATATATTTCCTCTCCCTCTGGTCCCTCTGGTCCCTCTGGTATGAATGATAAAGCGTGGAGGACTGTCCTGTCAAATGAATAGAAAGTTGAATAGTCACATTTTCGGTCCTGCGTTATTACATTTCTGCAGTGGCGCGCATAAGGGAATGTGATATAAAACAATGGAGTTTTGGGGCAATGGAGTTGATGTTAGGAACATTTGACTGTTATTGGATATCAGGTGACAGTGTACATTTTGATCTGGTGGCATTGGGTTTCAATACACTTGAACAGGACTACAAATGATCATCATCTGACACATTAAATGATTAGCGTAGTAATGATGAGCCACAGCCTTGAGGGAACAGGAGCCAAGACATGACTGAACTCCAGCACTTTATGTATTGTAGAGTAAATGTGCATTCAATATGGATTCATATTCATAGGAACACTTTTATACTAGCTAGCCTCACAATGTGTCAAGTATAATATCTTGTCAAAAGTGATAAAATATTACTTGTTTTGCATACATGGATCATCATTGTTGTTACATAGAGCATACATGTGATGCCTGTGATATACACTGAGTGTACAAAACATTCAGGGGTGGGGGGTGCAACTCAATATTCGGAAGGTGTTCATAATGTTTTGTACACTCAGTGTATACTCTCCCAAAGACACACGAAACCCATTACGCTGACGTGTCAGATGGAGCCAGGGTACGTCCAGATCTCTCCTTATATTTGTTTGGCTTCATCATGTCTCCCACTGGGCAGTTAAAACAGGAGTTGACATTCTCAGCACACGCTACTGAACTGCTGTACAACAGGAAGCAGCAGCATTCACACTTCACTGCAGAGTCATTAGTATATCAACAATCACAGCCAGCGGTCTGAGGATCCACGGCATTCCTCAGGGGTGTGTGTGTGTGCACACGTTTGTGTATGTGTGTGTACGTGTGTGTGTGTGTAAGAAAGAGAGAGAGATTGTGTATGTGTGTGTGTGTGTGTTTGTGAGTTAAAATATATGTGTGTGAGTGACTGAGTGATTTAGTAAATATTTATCAGTGTTGGTTTTCTAGACATCAATGTGTCTATGTGACAGTATCTTCTGGAAAAAAGTATCTGAATGTCTCTTCATGCCCTTAAAACATTTAGTGAGACAACAAAACAGGATCCTAAGTTTAAGCCGTTCATGGGGGTCTACTAAGCTAACATATGGAAATGTTTTAAGATGATTATGGATCATTTAGCTATTTGATTTAGAATATTAGGACCCCTTTAGGTATCAAAACAAAATATTTAAAGATTATTTGATAAAATATTGAATTTGGCCTTTACTACTATAGCCCATAGAAACACATTGAATAACATTCATAAATGGCTAAAAAAAGTCTGTCAAAAAATAAATCATAAGGAATAAAGTTTTGAAGTGTCTGTTCTACAGTGCATTTGGAAAGTATTCAGACCCCTTGACTTTTTCCACATTTTGTTACGTTACAGCCTTATTCTAAAATGGATTAAATGATTTATTCCCCTTATCAAGCTACACACAATACCCCATAATGACAAAACGAAAACAGGTTTTTAGAAATGTTTGCAAATGTATAAAAAAACAAAAAACAGACATAACTCATTTACATAAATATTCAGCCCCTTTGCTATGAGACTCGAAATTGAGCTCAGGTGCATCCTGTTTCTTTTTTTTTTTTTGGACACATATTTAACCCCTTATTTTTGTTGGCACAAAACTACCTCCAATACTTCCATTCATTTGTATGGGTTACCTGTGGGGGTCATAGCGCAAAACGGAGAACACCATCTTGTTTGTGAGAGCCTCCCTTTTCCACAGTGTGGTCATATTAGTTTGTAGCCCAAACAGTTTGGACGCTACAGACAGAAGTTGGCACATCAGCGTTACCGGCTACAGACGTTTTCGTGAGAAGACCGATTTTCGGGATACCTTATGGTTTGACAAACACCACTGTAGCTCTGCCACCTTCCAACACAGATGCGGAAGGCCCACATAGACGGATGCGTTGGATTGAGACGCAGCCCCAGATATCTCTGGCTTAAATTCACGGATTTTGATGGGGATTATTTTATTATGTTACTTAGATTGACTCTTAAGGATTTGAATGATTCAGGGAGCGCTTCTCCGTTATCCCCGCGGCGTGCTAGCCTGCTTTAGATGCACACACACCAGCTGAACATTACATTAAAACACAGCATCATCCAGAGAGGGATGGGATCAGCTCTCCAGCGTCCTCTGAGTCCACTGACGATCTACAATTACCAACATAAGGGAGCTGGGTCTGTTGGGTGGAGCTGTCATGGGCAGCATGTTACACTGTCATTTAAAGGAGTGGGATCAAGGTCTGAGTAGACTAGAGAGAAGGCTAGCCTCTCGTTCATGCATACCAAATGGACCCAGTTCATGTTATGTGCTCGTTATGAGCCAAAAGGGGCTTATGGGTAAGCCTCTGTGAAAGTTTGCCAGTGTAGCCTGGAGGCCAGTATCAGCTACTTGTCAATAGCCTGTCAGGAGGAAGAGTCTGTTTGTCTGAAAAAAAGTCTGCAAGAGTATGGTTCATTCTCTGTCCTATAACATTACTGAACAAAAAATATAAACGCAATATGCAACAATTTCAATGATTTTACTGAGTTACAGTTCATATAAGGAAATCAGTCAATTGAAATAAATTCATTAGGCCCTAATCTATGGACAGGGGTGCAGCCATGGGTGGGCCTGGGAGGGCATAGGCCGACCCACTGGGGAGCCAGGCCCACCGACTGGGGAGCCATGTCCAGCCAATCAGAATGAGTTTTTCCCACAAAAGGGCTTTATTACAGACAGCAATACTCCTCAGTTTCATCAGCTGTCCGGGTGGCTGGTTTCAGACAATCCCGCAGGTGAAGAAGCCGGATGTGGAGGACCTGGGCTGGTTTGGTTACACGTGGTCTGTGGTTGTGACGCTGGTTGGAAAACGTACTGCCAAATTCTCTAAAATGACGTTGGAGGCGGCTTATGGTAGAGAAATGACCATTAAATTCTCTGGCAACAGCTCTGGTGGATCTGTGCATTTTTCTACAGCCCTAATAATACAGTAGCCTTCCCCTATGACTGACTGACGTGACTGACTGACTGACTGACGTGACTGGCCAACTAGCTAACACACATGCCTGTGTTACTGTACATTCCTGTGTTACTGTACATTCCTGGCCCCTGCCTAACTTTGTAAGAGGCTGTGTGTGAGAGAGAGACTGCACTATAGGTGTGTTCCTCCTCCTGTCCCCCTCCCCTCCCTGGGTGAGACCCGCTGTTGTACCCATGCATTATTAATGCCAGTACATTACATGGCAATGTGATTCAGTTCTAGGCTTTGCAGAGGTAGAGAGTGATGTGTCTCAATACACCATGGAACCATGGCAGCACGAAAAACTGTAGGAGGAGGGAGGGAATTTAAAGACGCACGTCTTGGTTAATAAAAGAGCTGACTGGAAAATATGACATGTAATTACTTTTGATATATAGGTGGAGTTTATTTTCAGAGAAAGTCCTAGCAAAAGTGTATACTCAACTGACTTTTTTTTGTGCGCTTGGAGACCTGTGCCCCAGCCCCTTTCTGTCCCATGAGGGACCCCTTTTGGCTCCCTAGAGACCAGAAGTAATAGAGTGCACATCCTAATTGATGTTGGGCGGTGAGAGCTAGGATATCTAGAAATCATTGTCCCACTCGAAACACTTCCTGTTTACTGAAAAAAGGACAGTCTGATTTTACAGGCTCTTTGATTAAAGTATTTTTGTTGGAACCTTTGAAATGAAATCTATCTCCCTCTCTAACTTTATCTGCACTCTCTCTCTCTCTCGTTGGCAGATGAGTGGAATTTGCTCTGTTAATGTGGCGATAGAGCTGTAGTCTGTCTGAATAATTTAGTATTCATGATTATTTAAAGCTTTAAGCAGCCCTTTAGGTACATCAGGAATGGGCTTTTATCAGAGAGAGAGAGAGAGAGAGAGAGAGAGAGAGAGAGAGAGAGAGAGAGAGAGAGAGAGAGAGAGAGAGAGAGAGAATTGAAATTGAATTGAGAGAGAGAGAGAGAGAGAGAGAGAGAGAGAGAATAAGTCTGCCAGCTGAATACAGAGCTGAGATTCATCCAATATTTTTTGCTTTTCTATTTTCTCATTTTGTTGAGTGTACTTGTCACAGAGCTTGGAGAAGGTGACATCAAATACACCTTACTCCATGGCTTTGAGGAAACAGAAACTTCACACAAGCACACTATATGGCTGATCCTATAGACTCCGTTGTAGGTCTCAAAAAAGACATACTAGAGCTACTCATACATTGGTTTCTTGTGAGTCATAGAACAACTACAATATAAATAAAACAAATAGAACAGACTGTACATCTTATAAAGCAGTGCTCAATTGCAATGTGCACATCATCTTCCCCTGGCTCGCCACGATAGAGCGCCACACTTCTAAGTGTCCGTGCCTTACAAATCACTCTATGTGCAACCATGAATCAATTCAATTAGGCAGCCTTGTCCGTATAGGCGTTAAATCACACATTGAATGGAACTGATTCCCTTCGATCCATTCTCTATCTACACCAAACAGAGCACCGAGCCCAATCAATCTCATCCAAAACAATGAAGCCTCTAAACAGTGTGGGGGTGCAAAAGGAGGCGTGACACCCAGCATGGTAATTTTAAGCAGATAAGCACTCAATGGATGTTGTATCTACAAGCGCTGAGAGTAATTTTCTGCTAGCACCGCCCATGCCCGCGATTGAAGCCAGATGCGATGATAAATGGCGCTGAGAGAGCAGGAAATACTGGACCAATCACGACCCCCCTTTCTCTGATGTGTCCTAAGATGATCAGGTTTAGTCATATATATACGCGATTACTTCAGGACGCCAATCGATGTGTTGCCCCCGACAACGCAAACAAATCTTTGGCCATCGACCTCATGCGCCATCTCAGGATTCTGTGATATTCATATCTGGTTCGCCTGTGCACTCAGCTCACAGCTTCTAGTTTTCATAGATTTCCTCCCTCTGTCTATGGGTCGATCTGCTGAGAATACATGATACCTCGTTTGTATGGGTTTAAATCAATGCCATCCCATCATGGCTCTTTTTCTTGGTCTTATTAGGCAGGCAGGGTCGATACGGCCTCATAAGTATTCACTGAGATAAAAAACGTCCACACATGAAAAGTGGGTTTGAGGGGTTTGTTTTTAGCTGTGCGGCAGTGTGTAGTGGCAGTGTGGCTTTGTGGCAGAGTGTAGAGGCAGTATGTAGTGTGGCTTTGTGGCAGTGTGTAGTGTGGCTTTGTGGCAGTGTGTAGTGGGGCTTTGTGGCAGAGTGTAGTGTGGCTTTGTGGCAGAGTGTAGTGTGGCTTTGTGGCAGAGTGTAGTGGCAGTGTGTAGCGTGGCTTTGTGGCAGAGTGTAGTGTGGCTTTGTGGTAGAGTGTAGTGTGGCTTTGTGGCAGAGTGCAGTGTGGCTTTGTGGCAGTGTGTAGTGTGGCTTTGTGGTAGAGTGTAGTGGCAGTGTGTAGCGTGGCTTTGTGGCAGAGTGTAGTGTGGCTTTGTGGCAGAGTGTAGTGTGGCTTTGTGGCAGTGTGTAGTGTGGCTTTGTGGTAGAGTGTAGTGGCAGTGTGTAGCGTGGCTTTGTGGCAGAGTGTAGTGTGGCTTTGTGGCAGAGTGTAGTGTGGCTTTGTGGTAGAGTGTAGTGGCAGTGTGTAGCGTGGCTTTGTGGCAGAGTGTAGTGTGGCTTTGTGGCAGAGTGTAGTGTGGCTTTGTGGCAGAGTGTAGTGTGGCTTTGTGGCAGTGTGTAGTGTGGCTTTGTGGTAGAGTGTAGTGGCAGTGTGTAGCGTGGCTTTGTGGCAGAGTGTAGTGTGGCTTTGTGGCAGAGTGTAGTGTGGCTTTGTGGCAGAGTGTAGTGTGGCTTTGTGGCAGTGTGTAGTGTGGCTTTGTGGCAGTGTGGCTTTGTGGCAGTGTGACTTTGTCGCTTTGTGGCAGTGTGGCTTTGTGGCAGTGTGTAGTGTGGCTTTGTGGAAGTGTGGCTTTGTGGCAGTGTGTAGTGTGGCTTTGTGGTAGTGTGGCTTTGTGGTAGTGTGACTTTGTGGCAGTGTGTAGTGTGGCTTTGTGGTAGTGTGGCTTTGTGGCAGTGTGTAGTGTGACTTTGTGTCAGAGTGTAGTGTGATTTTGTGGCAGTGTGTAGTGTGACTTTGTGGCAGTGTGTAGTGTGACTTTGTGGCAGTGTGTAGTGTGACTTTGTGGCAGTGTGTAGTGTGCAGTGTGTTAGGTTATGTTCAGTAGGGACTAAAGGAGAGGCTGCTGATAGTCTTTTTGGGCTCGGGGAGTGTGGAGTGAATAATAGGTGCTTAGATGAGAGTGATCCATCGCTAAGTCCATTAATGGGAGGAAGGGAGGAAAAGGAAGGGAGGGAGAGAGAGAAGTGTGTGTGTGTGTGTACCCGAGTGTGTGTATGTGTGTGTATGCGTCGCTCGTGTGTGTGTGTATGCCTGTCAGGTGAGTAGTGAATGGCTGGCACGCCCTCACTCTGTTCCATCGGCAGAATAGCACTCTTTCTTCCCCTCTCTCTCTTTTTCTCTCGTTTGTTGAAAGGAGGGGGGAAGATTGCAAAATCAATAGGGCTAAATGGAGTTGCAGCGGAAGCTTGCTGATGGAACATGGAGGGTAGGATTCAGCTGTGACACATCTCTCCCTCCCTCTCCCTCCCTCCTATTATCTACCTAAAGAGGCTCTACTCCTCTTCCATTCCTCCCTTCTCTCTCCCCTCCTTTAATGTCTACCGTCAAGAGTGAGAGAGAGGAAGAAAGAGTGCGCTATTCTGCCGATGGAACAGAATGAGTGCGTGCCAGCCGTTCACTACTCACCTGACACACACATACACACACACACACACACAAGGTAGCCTAACGGTTAGAGAGGCGAGCCAGCAACCAGAAGGTTGCCAGTTTGAATCCCGGGTCCGATGGGAAAAATCTGTCGGGAAGTGAGCTGGCAACCGGAGGGTTGCTGGTATCAAATCCTAGATGCCATTGCCTGCCGTTGTGCCCTTGAACAAGGCACTTAACAATCCCCGGGTGCCCAGTGTGGCAGCCCCCCGCACCTCTCCAAAACATGTATGTGTGTCTTTCGGGGTGGGGTTGCGTTAAAAGCGGAAGTCAAATATTGGTTGACCAATAAAGTAATCTTAATCAGTGGAAGGGTGTCATACACACACAGAACCCATTTTACTGGATCAATGCCTTAGACCTAATGGGAGCTGACTGGGCTAACAAACACACACGTCTACATATGCACGCACACACGTGTAACACACATGTAAACACACACACACAGATGCTGTCATTGTGGCACCTAACATAGTGCAGCAGCCTGCACCCTTCAACCAGTAAGTAGAGCCTGTCACTTTGTGGAACACTGGCCTGCTGTCAGTCTGTCATAGACATGGCCTTGACACTCATACTATGGTCTGAACTGATTCAGTAGTTTGCTCTGCCCTCATACAATAGTCTGCATCACAGTCACATTCAAAGTTATAGCTCTGTGTGAATTGTGAAATTGACCTACGGTGTACACATTAGACTGCATGACAGTACTGCATTACAACTGTACTGTATTACACTCCAAACCACTCAACTACGGGACTTAATAAATATGTTCAAGATGACTCCCATGGAAGATACACATCTTGTCGGCCATTTTGGAGAGAAGAAAGGAAATTGGAAACTTCTCTTCCAGTGGTGACACAGCGCTATACTGTTTCTCTTCCTGTGGTGACACAGCACTATACTGTTTCTCTTCCTGTGGTGACACAGCACTATACTGTTTCTCTTCCTGTGGTGACACAGCACTATACTGTTTCTCTTCCTGTGGTGACACAGCACTATACTGTTTCTCTTCCTGTGGTGACACAGCACTATACTGTTTCTCTTCCTGTGGTGACACAGCACTATACTGTTTCTCTTCCCGTGGTGACACAGCACTATACTGTTTACCACAGGATCAAGGACCCCATATTGTGTTAACTGTCAGCAACAAGAAAGACAGAGATATCAAAGGAAAACACACAAACACTTACAGTGGGGAGAACAAGTACTTGATACACTGCCGATTTTGCAGGTTTTCCTACTTACAAAGCATGTAGAGGTCTGTCATTTTTATCATAGGTACACTTCAACTGTGAGAGACGGAATCAAAAAAGAAATCCAGAAAATCACATTGTATGATATTTAAGTAATTAATTTGCATTTTATTGCATGACATAAGTATTTGATCACCTACCAAACAGTAAGAATTCCGGCTCTCACAGACCTGTTAGTTTTTCTTTAAGAAGCCCTCCTGTTCTCCACTCATTACCTGTATTAACTGCACCTGTTTGAACTCGTTACCTGTATAAAAGACACCTGTCCACACACTCAATCAAACAGACTCCAACCTCTCCACAATGGCCAAGACATCAGGGATAAAATTGTAGACCTGCACAAGGCTGGGATGGGCTACAGGACAATAGGCAAGCAGCTTGGTGAGAAGGCAACAACTGTTGGCGCAATTATTAGAAAATGGAAGAAGTTCAAGATGACGGTCAATCACCCTCGGTCTGGGCCTCCATGCAAGATCTCACCTCGTGGGGCATCAATGATCATGAGGAAGGTGAGGGATCAGCCCAGAACTACACGGCAGGACCTGGTCAATGACCTGAAGAGAGCTGGGACCACAGTCTCAAAGAAAACCATTAGTAACACACTACGCCGTCATGGATTAAAATCCTGCAGCGCACGCAAGGTCCCCCTGCTCAAGCCAGCGCATGTCCAGGCCCGTCTGAAGTTTGCCAATGACCATCTGGATGATCCAGAGGAGGAATGGGAGAAGGTCATGTGGTCTGATGAGACAAAAATAGAGCTTTTTGGTCTAAACTCCACTCGCCGTGTTTTGGACGAAGAAGAAGGATGAGTACAACCCCAAGAACATCATCCCAACCGTGAAGCATGGAGGTGGAAACATCATTCTTTGGGGATGCTGTTCTGCAAAGGGGACAGGACGACTGCACCGTATTGAGGGGAGGATGGATGGGGCCATGTATCGCGAGATCTTGGCCAACAACCTCCTTCCCTCAGTAAGAGCATTGAAGATGGGTCGTGGCTGGGTCTTCCAGCATGACAACGACCCGAAACACACAGCCAGAGCAACTAAGGAGTGGCTCCGTAAGAAGCATCTCAAGGTCCTGGAGTGGCCTAGCCAGTCTCCAGACCTGAACCCAATAGAAAATATTTGGAGGGAGCTGAAAGTCCGTATTGCCCAGCGACAGCCCCGAAACCTGAAGGATCTGGTGAAGGTCTGTATGGAGGAGTGGGCCAAAATCCCTGCTGCAGTGTGTGCAAACCTGGTCAAGACCTACAGGAAACGTATGATCTCTGTAATTGCAAACAAAGGTTTCTGTACCAAATATTAAGTTCTGCTTTTCTGATGTATCAAATACTTATGTCATGCAATAAAATGCAAATTAATTAATTAAAAATCATACAATGTGATTTTCTGGATTTTTGTTTTAGATTCCGTCTCTCACAGTTGAAGTGTACCTATGATAAAAATTACAGACCTCTACATGCTTTGTAAGTAGGAAAACCTGCAAAATCGGCAGTGTATCAAATACTTGTTCTCCCCACTGTACATGACAGAGATAATAAAAAGTGATGGATCTTTAAGATAAAACGCACAAGCCTTGAAAGTGTCGAAAGTGGTCACTCCGTGTTCGAAACATCTAAAACCAAGAGCTAATGTTAGCATCCAATGTCCTCTTTTAACTTTAGGGTGATGAGTTAGCGTAGTGATGTAGCACGTAACCTTCTCCCTATACTCGCTCAGTCTGTCTCATGTTTGCCTGGCAGATGTTTTGTGGAGTCTTTGTGTTGACTTGAGAGGTTGTTTACCGAAGCAGCTGAGTCTGTTTCCTGGATGCCCTTCTCTTAGTCATAGCAGCCTCTCAGGAGAAAAGAACATTGGCTTGGAGAAAAACAGCTTTTCCTCCTTTGTCCTATGGCAAACAACTCACTGGCTCCCAGCCATCAAAGACAGGGTCCATACTTTAGAAAAAGTTTTACGTTTAAATTTGTTACAGGAAATCATCACTGCCTGCTGGTCAGGTTAGCATAGGGCTAAATGTGCCAGGTTATCTAATGGTAACAGCTAACATGTAGCGTTGTATCACGTGCAACTACGTCAACGATTGTAATTGGCTTATGCACATTTTGAGACAGAATTTTAAAAAAACTTTTTATAATGTTCGCAGGTATGGACACAGAGTGTCATAGAGTACTGATAGTGTGATGTTCTGTGTGTTGAATAACCTCAGAAAACTACACACACGCACATCCCACACACCTTCCGCGATCATAATCTACTTAGTGTGCAATAACTCCACAGACTTCGCCTCAATTACAGTGTTTTTCTTAAATGTTTCTGTATGCACGTATTGTACAGCACGTCCCACAGCTAAAAGATCCGAT